>NC_088411.1:33039648-33047148 GCF_034236695.1 Oncorhynchus nerka
TCTCTCTGTCCTTTATTCTGATTCATTCTCTCCCTCCTGTCTATTCTCTCTCTCCCAGACTTGCCTCCATGCAGCGCCTACAGAGCAGAGAGCATGTGTGTGTGTGTGTGTGTGTGTGTGTGTGTGTGTGTGTGTGTGTGTGTGTGTGTGTGTGTGTGTGTGTGTGTGTGTGTGTGTGTGTGTGTGTGTGTGTGTGTAAATACATCATTCACATTTATGACATCACCTGACAGGGACTTGGACAGTAGTGGATTGTTGAAGTCCTTAGTGGTGGCTCTCCACACAATGAAATTAACACTTCTGGTTTAAATACACCACCGGCTTGGGTTAACCCTCCACTTCATCTCTTCCTGCGCTGTGGTGAAACCATCCCAACACCAACACTACAACAGAACCTGAAGGTCCCTGACACCTTAATCTCTGTCTGACAGAGAGAGGGGGGAGAAAAGGAGAGAGAGAGAGAGATGGAGGGGGTTGAGAGAGGGGTACTGTGCAAAAGAAGAGAGTGTGTGCTCTGTCCTTCCCAGTCCTAGCCAGTCAGACACCACACATCGTAGAGAGAGAGACTCCATCTGGACCAGCTAAAGTGTCAGTGGGGTCCTGATTACAAGGTAGAGGGTGGTGTTGAGGGAGAAATGAGGGTGTCTCTCTCTGTCCCTCTCTCTTCTCCCTCCACTCTCTCACAGAGCTGTGAATGGAATGCACACAGATACGCAACACACACCTCTGTTTGTCTCAGACGTCAGAAGGAACCACACCAATTGGCACTTAGGAGAATTGTCAAACAGCAGACAGTACCACAACTCATATAGGAAATAAAGGAAGTCACCTTTAAGTCTCAGGAACATTAGTCTAACTTTAGTTTTTGTAGTAATTGTGTAGTAATTTAGTAGTAACTAGAGCTCACCAGAGAGAGAACATAGAAGAGTGGTGTGAAGTTGTATTTTGAATCATTCTGAAATAACACTATGTATACTTGGGGGGTTGTGTATGGATAATGAATGGTTGAATGGGTCTAATCTAGCATGTCTACAGTTAACAAACTGTGTCTGGAGAACCCATTCTAAATAAAACCGCTGAGTTACATTCAAATCAAATCTATATTGTAACTTTCGTTGAACACAACAGGTGTAGTAGACCTTACTCTGAAATGGTTACTGACAAACATTTAACCAACAATGCAGTTTTGAGAAAATACCTAATAAAGTAAGAGAGAAGAATAAGAAATAATCAAAGAGCAGCAGTCAATAACAATAGTGGGGCTATATACAGGGGGTACCTGTACAGAGTCAATGTGTCAGTGTGGGGGGGGCACCGGTGTCCAGGTAATTCAGGTAATATGTACATGTAGGTAGAGTTATTAAAGTGATTATGCATAGATAATAACAGAGAGTAGCAGCAGCTTAGAGGAGGTGGGGGGGGGCAACACCTGTGTTTGACGTGGTAACTATGTACAGTAGTGAACATTGGTATGTCCAGCACAGTCACTGCTGTCCTGTTGTGCATTTACAGGACCTGAGAGAGAGAGAGAGAGAGAGAGAGAGAGGGGGGGTTGAAAGAGAGAGAGAGAGAGGGGGGTGAAAAGAGAGAGAGAGAGAGAGAGAGAGAGAGAGAGAGAGAGAGGAGGAACCTGCTATACTTACAATACACAATACAACACAGATGTCCACAACGTATACTTACCATACCAAACATGCAACGACTCAGACACCATAATGACTCACACGTTTAATGACTCTGGTTTCAGGTCATCTTTACAGAAGGCTGATCTTTTGTATCTCAAGTCCTCCATCTGGTGGTTAACAATTCAACTGCACTCAGTCACTACAGACCAGTCACCAGTTCCAGCATGCAGTTTAGCAGACAACTAAATTCACTAAATACCTGTAAATAAATTAAACTCTCAAACATGTACATTAAATATTACCAGTCCATGTTGTAAAATCTTCAATCACGGTCAACCTTCAGCATGACATTATCTCAGTTTAATACATGATCTCTGTTGATGATCAGTATTTCACAACCAATAACAACAATATGAAAGCAAGATGTTTCTTTGATGATCTTTTAATGTCAGTTTGTTGCATATCTTCACATCAGCACCAATAATGACAGACGTTGTGTTGTACATGGTGTCCTCCCAGACCCAGTAGCATGTAGAACATTCACTGATAACAGTTTAACACAGAGCTCTGTAGCTCAATAGTCAGATCAATATCATGTCCTTGTTTCATGTTGTAATGCTGCAGACACTGTCAGGGACATAGACAGGTAAACGTTGACACTAGAAAAGGACATTCTGACAAGGATTCAAGTTATTCACAATTACACTAAAGTCAATAGTTAATATTAGAAGATGAGGTTTTCCTTAACCCAGCCACATTTAGTGTCCAGAGGTTTTCCTTAACTGGTGAACCAACCACATCTAGGGCCCAGAGGTTTTCCTTAACCCAGCCACATTTAGGGTCCAGAGGTTTTCCTTAACTGGTGAACCAACCACATCTAGGGCCCAGAGGTTTTCCTAAAGATGTGACCCAACCACACCTTGGGCAAAGAGGTTTTCCTTAACCCAGCCACATTTAGGGTCCAGAGGTTTTCCTTAACATGTGAACCAACCACATTTAGGGCCCAGAGGTTTTCCTTAACTGGTGAACCAACCACATCTAGGGCCCAGAGGTTTTCCTTAACCCAGCCACATTTAGGGTCCAGAGGTTTTCCTTAACATGTGAACCAACCACATTTAGGGCCCAGAGGTTTTCCTTAACATGTGAACCAACCACATTTAGGGCCCAGAGGTTTTCCTTAACTGGTGAACCAACCACATCTAGGGCCCAGAGGTTTTCCTTAACCCAGCCACATTTAGGGTCCAGAGGTTTTCCTTAACATGTGAACCAACCACATTTAGGGCCCAGAGGTTTTCCTTAACTGGTGAACCAACCACATCTAGGGCCCAGAGGTTTTCCTTAACCCAGCCACATTTAGGGTCCAGAGGTTTTCCTTAACTGGTGAACCAACCACATCTAGGGCCCAGAGGTTTTCCTAAAGACCAGGAACCACCCTAGTCATAGCCCTAAATGTATTACATTTAGAATTGTTCTACAAACACAATTAGTTGCTACACATTAACAAATATTAATTCAGCATCGCAATGAAAAATATAATATGTACAGAGGGATCTGTTTGCAGAACAAGAGTTTTATTCACAAAAAGTAAACATATGAGTTTGCATTACAGAACAATTATTTTGTAGTTTTACACATCATTTCATGCAATTCTATAGAACATAATAAATTGGGTCTCCCTGGAGGTCAGGGCCCCTGGGCACGTACCCTGCATGCACGGTTAGTAATTCAGTCATGATGACTAGTTTAGATAGCTGGCTAGATTAACTAGACTAATTAACCAATACAACATGTTTAACTGACATGGGCTGACACCTCTGATTGGCAGATCTGAACACCTGTGCTTTTGGCATCACCAGCTGATCCAATAGAGAAGTACAGGTAGAGAGTCTCAGTGAATGTGTCTTTATGAGTGTAGATGAGTGTCATGTCTTTGGAGTCGTAGAAGGACACCTCCCCCTGGTCGTAGTCCAGCTGCACTCTGATCCTCTGGGGTTTCTTCTTCAGGAGGGTCTCTCCCTTTCCATTACTATACTTACCACTATTCAGCAGTAGAGACCAGATTCCATACTCTGGTGATGAACTCACCTTCCCCTTCCTGTCAACTGACTCTTTAGCCACGCCCATAATCCAGTCAGGATGGTCCCCCACCTCCACCTCCCAGCTGTGTTTACCTGAGCTGAACCCCTTAGAGCCAATAATATCTGCATACTTCATGAATCTCTCTGGGTTGTCAGGAGCTGCTGCTTTGGGCCAGTTAGACTCACACTGGTCAGATCATCAGACAGACAGAGCCAGGAGGATGCAGTGTTGGGATCCAGAATCACAGGAGCTTCAGAACAAAGAGATATTCCACACATTATACCATGTAGTCTCTTTTCATATACACTAACAATACTATTTCAAATAGACTACTTAATTAAACCTATCTTACATTATTCTAGATCATGTCCTCTCCTATCCAGTACTCACTGTGTTTGATGATCTCCTTCATCTTCTCCCAGACTCTGAACTTCAGGTTTCCCAGGTGTTTGGCCACATCTATCAGCCCCCCTGACACCAGCTGTGGATCTGGCATTGTGCACTGGGCTCTGGAATAACATTCAGGAGTCAGAATGTCTGTGGGGTTGGGTTCACAACCACAGAGAAGAGAGACGAGAAGCAGATCACTTACCTTTCCTTCATGGTCTTGAAGTTCTGGAAAGTAGAGTATTTTGCCATCAATATTATTGATTTATCTATACATCTTTGAGTTAATTTATAATGTATGTCTGAGAGAGAGCCGTCCTTACCTGCAGGAATGAGATGTCTTCATCTTTCAGCTCCCCCTCTATGGCTCTGATTTTGTCTGAAAGTGATGATATCGCTCTGTTCATCTGCTCAGTCTTCTCCTTCATCTTCTGATTCTTCTGCTTCTCTTCCTCTTTCAGAGCAGCTATCCTGGCCTCCTCTTCTTCTCGTAGAAACTGGTGAAGTTTCTCAAACTCCTTCTTAATCTGCTTCTCTGTGTGCTGGGCCTGGCTCTGGAGACAGTGAGAAGAATAAATAATTATACAATTATTATCAGAATTAAGTCCTACATGTAGGCTACAATTGAAACAATACATGCTGTGCTATTGTAACTTTACATAATTTATACGAACCTTAATGTGCACTGCTGTTTGATCACAGGTTTGTTTAACTTTATTAAAGACCTTCAGCTTCTCCTGTAAGGGCTTCAGGTCAGTCTGGAGTTCCTCCTGGAATGAGTCGTGTTATGTCATGAATCGTGTTCTGGAGGCAGCTCTACGGAGTGGTCACTAGCTGGCACAGCCACAACGTCATAAAATCGGATTTTAAACCTAACCCTAACCTTAACCACACTGCTAACTATAATGTCTAACCTTAACCACACTTATTACTCTATTGTCTAACCTTAACCTCAAACTAAGACCAAAAAGCAAATGCTTCTTTTAATTCATTTTTAAAACATAGCCAATTTTGCCATTGCAGCTGGCTCATCTAGTGGAAATCACTCAGTTCTGCCTCCAGGGAAAGATTCATCTTTCATTCATGACAATGAAAGTAAACCTGTAACTGTACAGTTTATCTCTACCACTGCAGAGACATTTGTTTTAAGTTTCATGGTCAGAGATACACTATACGTTTTCACTCAGGATCTCAAACACTTCAATTTCATACCAAACAGTGATTTATAATGTATCAGAATCTGAAATTCACAATTATTCAGTCAACACAATGTGTAGAACATCTATTATCTAAATGAGTCAGACTCATTAATAAAACATTGATAACTTCATGTTCCATAGTTTGAGTATTGCTGTATCACATATCAGAATCTTCCTCCTACCTTGTGATCCTGAACAGCCTCATCTACAGGGATACAGTCATGATCTTTATGTTTCCTTGAGACCTGACACACCAAACAGATGGGCTCTTTATCCTCCAGACAGAACAGACTGAGTTTCTCACTGTGTAGACTGCAGAGCACCTTGGACCCTGTGGTTGGATCTGTCTGTCTCCTTTCCCATAAGGCCTCACACAGGTTCTTTAGAGAAAGGTTTATAAGGGGCTGATCCTTAGACGATCTTCCCCTGCAAAGTGGACATTCCCGAGATTCCTTATCTTTCCAGCATTCCTTTAGACAGGCTTGGCAGAAGCTGTGGCTGCATGACAAGATGACAGGATCCTTAAAGATGTCAAGGCACACCGTACAGGAGAAATCCTCCTCTGGGAGAGACAAACTAGAAGCCATTTTCTCACACGGTGTCACTCCCTGTCCTGGTATGAGATCTGAAAGTTACTTTCACTTTTAACAAATTCATCTCTTAAACGGACACATTGAAATGTAAATGAAGCTGAATGTAAAGTTCACCGTCTTGATGATATTACCTTGTGTTGGTTGGTTTAACAGCCTGATATTTCAGAACAATCTAAATAAAATCCCAGTGTTGTTGTGTGTCAGACAGACGTGAGTCCTGGAGAGTTATTAAAGTTACAGCACTGAGATGAACTTTAGTCATCATGTGACTCGGGGGTGGAGGTTACTGTGAACCTGGGAATACCTGTTTGAATATTTAACCTGCACCCAAGAACAAACAGGGCCAATGACAGATGACTTCTGTCCTGTATGTTTAAAATCATCTTTATATTTCTAATCCATGGTATAACATAACAAATGATAACATCAGCCATTTAAATTGACAAAAGTCTTCTGTCTCAAATTATAACATCAGCCATTTAAATTGACAAACCCCTTCTGTCTCAGCCTCCAGTATTTATGCTGCAGTAGTTTATGTGTCAGGGGGCTGGGGTCAGTTTGTTATATCTGGAGTACTTCTCCTGTCCTATTCGGTGTCCTGTGTGAATCTAAGTGTGCGTTCTCTAATTCTCTCCTTCTCTCTTTCTTTCTCTCTCTCGGAGGACCTGAGCCCTAGGACCATGCCCCAGGACTACCTGACATGATGACTCCTTGCTGTCCCCAGTCCACCTGGCCATGCTGCTGTTCCAGTTTCAACTGACCTGAGCCCTAGGATCATGCCCCAGGACTACCTGACATGATGACTCCTTGCTGTCCCCAGTCCACCTGGCCATGCTGCTGCTCCAGTTTCAACTTCCACCTGACTGTGCTGCTGCTCCAGTTTCAACTGTTCTGCCTTATTATTATTCGACCATGCTGGTCATTTATGAACATTTGAACATCTTGGTCATGTTCTGTTATAATCTCTACCCGGCACAGCCAGAAGAGGACTGGCCACCCCACATAGCCTGGTTCCTCTCTAGGTTTCTTCCTAGGTTTTGGCCTTTCTAGGGAGTTTTTCCTAGCCACCGTGCTTCTACACCTGCATTGCTTGCTGTTTGGGGTTTTAGGCTGGGTTTCGGTACAGCACTTTGAGATATCAGCTGATGTACGAAGGGCTTTATAAATACATTGGATTTGATTTGATTTTCTTTTCTTTTATTTAAAAGCAGAAAAGTCTAAATAGTAAGAGTGTTTTAAATACTTTGTCCCCTGAACAAGTACAGATAGTTTTTTCCTTCATATTGAGTGAATGTAGAAAACATGGTCAAGTGAAAGAACTATCAATCATTGACAGGGTGAGGAGATTTATAGGGGTAATTTAAAAGAAAAATCTCTGTTTGTCTGCTTGTTTATGGAACTTGGAGAGTCAATGTTTTTATGGCATCTTTAGTGTATTTCATTTGGAGCATTTGGAGAAATGGGCAGGTCTCAAAACCAAATTAATGGGAAACACAGACAGGTAGGCAGCACATAAACTTGAGTTACAGTAGTTGCTGCCTATCTCCTAGTACTAGTGAAGATATGAGCTGTATAAATGCATTGTGTTGTTACCATTTACAACCTGCAGGGTTTATG
>NC_088411.1:33052148-33130721 GCF_034236695.1 Oncorhynchus nerka
GTCATCTTTACAGAAGGCTGATCTTTTGGATCTCAAGTCCTCTATCTGGTGGTTAACAATTCAAATGCACTCAGTCACTACAGACCAGTCACCAGTTCCAGCATGCAGTTTAGCAGACAACTAAATTCACTAAATACCTGTAAATAAATTAAACTCTCAAACATGTACATTAAATATTACCAGTCCATGTTGTAAAATCTTCAGTCACGGTCAACCTTCAGCATGACATTATCTCAGTTTAATACATGATCTCTGTTGATGATCAGTATTTCACACAACCAATAACAACAACATGAAATAAAGATGTTTCTTTGATGATCTTTTAATGTCAGTTTGTTTCATATCTTCACATCAGCACCAATAATGACAGACGTTGTGTTGTACATGGTGTCCTCCCAGACCCAGTAGCATTACATTTACATTACATTTAAGTCATTTAGCGACTTACAAATTGGTGCATTCACCTTATGACATCCAGTGGAACAGCCACTTTACAATAGTGCATCTAAATATTTTAAGGGGGGGGGGGGTGAGAAGGATTACTTTATCCTATCCTAGGTATTCCTTAAAGAGGTGGGTAGAACATTCACTGATAACAGTTTAACACAGAGCTCTGTAGCTCAATAGTCAGATCAATATCATGTCCTTGTTTCATGTTGTAATGCCGCAGACACTGTCAGGGACATAGACAGATAAACGTTGACACTAGAAAAGGACATTCTGACAAGGATTCAAGTTATTCACAATTACACTAAAGTCAATAGTTAATATTAGAAGATATGGTTGAATCTAGTCAGGATTCAGAGGTCAATATATTTGAATGTTAAAATATGTAGAAACAGAGTACCAATGCAGATAAGCCTATACATATAACACAACTTTAGAATAAATGAAATCGATATTGTAACACAGATTGCATTAAAAGACATTTGTAACATTATCAAAACTAAGAACATAAAAAATGGATAATACATAAAATATTGCATAAAACATGAGTCGATGCAAATAACAGAATGAAACAATGTGATCACTAAGACACATAGTAGTTGTACTCTGATAAAGTAAAACACACAAAGAAAAGTCTTCAAGTGTAAAACGTAGTTTAATCAGAGAGACAATCAGTGTTGTAAATAAAGCCTTTGTCTAAAGAAACAAAATCCTAATAAACAGTGAGTTCACCAGTAGTAATAACACTATACCTTCAGATACTCCTAGACCTTGAACCTCTCACTCACATCTAGGGCCCAGAGGTTTTCCTTAACCCAGCCACAGTTAGGGTCCAGAGGTTTTCCTTAACATGTGAACCAACCACATCTAGGGCCCAGAGGTTTTCCTTAACCCAGCCACATTTAGGGTCCAGAGGTTTTCCTTAACATGTGAACCAACCACATCTAGGGCCCAGAGGTTTTCCTTAACCCAGCCACATTTAGGGTCCAGAGGTTTTCCTTAACATGTGAACCAACCACACCTTGGGCCCAGAGGTTTTCTTAACCCAGGCACATCTAGGGCCCAGAGGTTTTCCTTAACCCAGCCACATTTAGGGTCCAGAGGTTTTCCTTAACATGTGAACCAACCACACCTTGGGCCCAGAGGTTTTCCTAAAGACATGACCCAACCACACCTTGGGCCCAGAGGTTTTCCTTAAGATGGGACCTGACCAGGAACCACCCTAGTCATGGCCCTAAATATATTACATTTAGAATTGTTCTACAAACACAATTAGTTGCTCCACATTAACAAACATTAACTCAGCATCGCGATGAAAAATATAATATGTACAGAGGATCTGTTTCCAGAAGAAGAGTTTTATTAACAAAAAGTGAACATATGAGTTTGCATTACCGAACAATTATTTGTAGTTTTACACATCATTTCATGCAATTCTACACAACATAATCAATTGGGGCTCCCTGGAGGTCAGGGCCCCTGGGCACGTGCCCTGCATGCACGATTAGTAATTCAGTCATGATGACTAGTTTAGATAGCTGGCTAGATTAACTAGACTAATTAACCAATACAACATGTTTAACTGACATGGGCTGACACCTCTGATTGGCAGATCTGAACACCAGTGCTTTTGGCATCACCAGCTGATCCAATAGAGAAGTACAGGTAGAGTCTCAGTGAATGTGTCTTTATGAGTGTAGATGAGTGTCATGTCTTTGGAGTCGTAGAAGGACACCTCACCCTGGTCGTAGTCCAACTGCACTCTGATCCTCTGCGGTTTCTTCTTCAGGAGGAGGGTCTCTCCCTTTCCATTACTATACTCACCACTATCCTGCCGTATAGCCCAGATTCCATACTCTGGTGATGCAAACAGCTCCCCCTTCCTGTCAACTGACTCTTTAGCCACGCCCAGGCTCCAGACAGGATGATCCCCCACCTCCCAGCTGTGTTTACCTGAGCTGAACCCCTTAGAGCCCAGAACAGTTGGATACATCATGAATCTCTCAGAGCTGTCAGGGAGCTGCTGCTCTGTGTCAGTTCGACTCACACTGGTCAGATCATCAGACAGAGAGAGACGGGAGGATGCAGTGTTGGGATCCAGAATCACAGGAGCTTCAGAACAAAGAGATATTCCACACATTATACCATGTAGTCTCTTTCATATACACTAACAATACTATTTCAAATAGACTACTTAATTAAATCTATCTTACATTATTCTAGATCATGTCCTCTCCTATCCAGTACTCACTGTGTTTGATGATCTCCTTCATCTTCTCCCAGACTCTGAACTTCAGGTTTCTGGAATAACATTCAGGAGTCAGAATGTCTGTGGGGTTGGGTTCACAACCACAGAGAAGAGAGACGAGAAGCAGATCACTTACCTTTCCTTCATGGTCTTGAAGTTCTGGAAAGTAGAGTATGTAGTCATCAATATCATTAATATATCAATACATCTTTGAGTTAATTTATAATGTATATCTGAGAGAGAGCCGTCCTTACCTGCAGGAATGAGATGTCTTCATCTTTCAGCTCCTCCTCTATGGCTCTGATTGTGTCTGAAAGTGATGATATATCTCTGTTCATCTGCTCAGTCTTCTCCTTCATCTTCTGACTCTTCTGCTCCTCTTCCTCTTTCAGAGCAGCTATCCTGGCCTCCTCTTCCTCTCGTAGAAACTGGTGAAGTTTCTCAAACTCCTCCTTAATCTGCTTCCCTGTTGGCCGGGCCTGGTTCTGGAGACAGTGAGAAGAATATATCATTCTACAATTATTATCAGAATTAAATCCTACATGTAGGCTACAATTGAAACAATACATGCTGTACTATTGTAACTTTACATAATTTATACAAACCTTAATGTGCACTGCTGTTTGATCACAGGTTTGTTTAACTTTATTAAAGACCTTCAGCTTCTCCTGTAAGGGCTTCAGGTCAGTCTGGAGTTCCTCCTGGAATGAGACAGAACCTCACTGAGGAGACAACCTCTGGACTCACTTTATAGGAGAGAACGTGTCTTCACAGCAACTTAACGTTTTTATGTCATGAATCGTGTTCTGGAGGCAGCTCTACGGAGTGGTCACTAGCTGGCACAGCCACAACGTCATAAAATCTGATTTTAAACCTAAACCCTAACCTTACCACACTGATTACTCTAATGTCTTCATCTCTACACACAGGGTTATCTATGGAGAGGTTGTTGGAGCGAACCATTAACTACTGTAAACCCTGCATGATTACCTGTATAGTCTTTGAAACAAGAGCCATCAACAAAATAGTTGTCAATGTTATATCCCTCTTTGTCTATTAAACAACAGGGGAAAGCCTTTACTGAGGAAATATTAGGACATTGTCCTCAACCCTGTTCAGCCCAGATGGCTGAACTACAGGCACTGACTGCAGCATGTGTGTTAGGAAAAGGAAGAACAGTTAACATCTTTACTGATTCAGTTTACGCACATGGTGTATGCCTTTTGTTTGGAGCAGTCTGGAAACAGCGAGGATTTAAAAAGAGTGATGGTACCCCCAACCAGCATTACGCGCAAATTCTCAAACTAATGACAGCCTTAATGTATCCTCGGAAACTAGCAATAATTAAATGTCAAGCACACAAAAAAGGTAATGACTTTGTCATTAGGGGTGATAATGCACCTGATGAAGCTGCTAAAAAAGCATCTAGATGTATTGTCCCAATTCTCATTGCACCATTGATGGACATAGTTGCCATTGCACCTATTACATCTCCGGCTGAGTTCATTCAAATTCAGTCTCCTGCTGGAATAACTGACAAAATACCTGGCTATAGAGGGGAGCCTCTGTAGATAGACATGGGGTATGGAGAACACATGATGGTGCCATACTAGCCACCACCACTCTACTAACGTTACTTATCAATGATGCACATGATATTGATCATTGTGCAAAGGGGAAGGTGATAAGAAAAATAAAAAAAAACAAGGTTTTTGGTCGCCCTACTTACAAGCAACAGTAGATGAAATCTTGTCAAGATGTGAAATATGTGCAAAAAACAATATACGTAAAGGTATAACTACGCCCATTGGTCACATACCGGTTCCAGAAGGCCCGTTTAGACACATTGTAATGGACTATGTAGACATGATAAAAACCTATACGTGGTAAAAGGTGCATGTTAGTTATCATAGATAGATTCAGTAGATGGGTAGAAGCAATACCATCGGCTGATCAAGGATCAGGAACAGTGATAAAATTCCTATCAAAAGAAGTAATTCCCAGGTTTTATATTCCGTCCGAAATTAGCTCAGACAATGGTTCAGCATTTATACAAAAAATAATACAGCAGCTAAGAATGAAACAAAGACTGGGATGTGTCTAACATCCCCAATCACAAGGTATGGTTGAGAGGGCTTTCTGAAAAACAAAATAATAAAGATTTGTAAGTCTACAGGGCTTAATTGGGTGGATGCTTTGCCGCTTGCATTAATGAGTTGTCGCATGGAAACTAACAGAAACACGCATTTATCACCGCATGAAATGCTTACGGGTCGACCCATGCCTATACCAACGTTAGGAGGACTCTATAAAAGGTCCCTCCTTGGATATATTGCAAAATGAATTAAAACATATGTACAGCATCTAACTAAGATACACAAAGCTATATATTCACAGGAGAAAAAGAAGGTGCCTGAGGGACCAGGGGGACCTTGCCCGGTGATACCAGGAGATCTGGTCTACATTCGAGTGTTCCGGAGGAAGTGGGATCAGCCAAGGAGAGAAGGACCCTACGAAGTGGCCAGAGCAACAAGAACGGCCGTCCAAGTGACAGGAAGTCAGACGTGGTACCATCTGAACCACTGCACCAGAGTCCCATCAGAAAAAAGGAGACAACCTCATAGAGATGAGAACACAGAGGATGCTGATTCAGCAGGCGGGAGCCCGGAAGGAGCTGGAGCAGCAGAGGAGATTGAGACGTCGGGGAGGAGCCAAGAAACCAGCAGACCAAGTGGAAGCCAGGATACGACAAATGCACTGCCTGATGCACCCAGAAAAGGACGAAGGAGAGACAACACTGGAGAAAAAGCTTGCAAACAATCAATATTTTCTCCTGTGGGGTCAGAGAGTCCAGGGTTGGGGGAAAGTAACATGCCTGCTACTCCTAATGACATACCTGTTGAGGCAGACCTCCCGGACAGAAGCCCTCCACAGTGGGACCACGAAATACCACCTACAGAATGGGAACAACTCTTCCCTGAAATCGATGCCTTTCCAGATGGAAGCCCAGTCCAGTCAGAGGAGGGAACACCAGGGGAAGGAACAGAAAGGGAGACCCTACAAGAAGGAGGTGAAGGAAGAGTGTCGCAGGCTGAAAAAGAGGAGGATTTCCCCACAAATTTTTTTTTTTACCTTTATTTTACTAGGCAAGTCAGTTAAGAACAAATTCTTATTTTCAATGACGGCCTAGGAACAGTGGGTTAACTGCCTGTTCAGGGGCAGAACGGCAGATTTGTACCTTGTCAGCTCGGGGATTCGAACTTGCAACCTTTCGGTTACTAGTCCAACGCTCTAACCACTAGGCTACCCTCTTGAATGGTCCCCGTAACAGACAATTGAAGTTAGAACAACAAAAGAATAATGACATTGCCATGACAAGAGCAACAGTAAACACTGGTACGGGAACAACAGACTCACGCACAATTAAGCAGTATGGTGAAAACAGGAAGAGAAGAAAGGAACCCGCTGAACAATCTAAAAAGACTGACAAGGTTAGCATTTCTGTTCCACCTCAAATCATAACAGAAACAGGAGAACAGAAGTCGATCTCAATCTGAGACTGCATGCTGTGAATGGACACACCATCAGACAAAGGGAGAAGTCATCTGGGACCCGAAAGGATGTGACCTGACGGTAACCAAAAAAAGAAGACGAGTGGTTGCTTACCTTGAATAAGATTGAACATGTTAAAGGTGAAGAATTTATAGTTGAAATAGCAAGAACAAGGTTAACTGAAGGAAGTAGTGTATTGGACTTCCGGCGCCGACAGAGATGGCCGCCTCGCTTCGCGTTCCTAGGAAACTATGCAGTTTTTTGTTTTTTTACGTGTTATTTCTTACATTAGTACCCCAGGTCATCTTAGGTTTCATTACATACAGTCGAGAAGAACTACTGAATATAAGATCAGCGTCAACTCACCATCAGTACGACCAAGAATATGTTTTTCGCGACGCGGATCCTGCCTTACAAACAGGACAACGGAATGGATCCCATGCAGCGACCCAAAAAAACGACTCAGAAAAAGAGGGAAACGAGGCGGTCTTCTGGTCAGACCCCGGAGACGGGCACACAGTGCACCACTCCCTAGCATTCTTCTTGCCAATGTCCAGTCTCTTGACAACAAGGTTGATGAAATCCGAGCAAGGGTAGCATTCCAGAAGGACATCAGAGACTGTAACGTTCTTTGCTTCACGGAAACATGGCTCACTGGAGAGACGCTATCCGAGGCGGTGCAGCCAACGGGTTTCTCCACGCATCGCGCGGACAGAAACAAACATCTTTCTGGTAAGAAGAGGGGCGGGGGCGTATGCCTTATGGCTAACGAGACATGGTGTGATGAAAGAAACATACTGGAACTCAAATCCTTCTGTTCACCTGATTTAGAATTCCTCACAATCAAATGTAGACCGCATTATCTACCAAGAGAATTCTCTTCGATTATAATCACAGCCGTATATATCCCCCCCCAAGCAGACACATCGATGGCTCTGAACGAACTTTAACTTTAACTCTTTGCAAACTGGAAACCATTTATCCGGAGGCTGCATTCATTGTAGCTGGGGATTTTAACAAGGCTAATCTGAAAACAAGACTCCCTAAATTTTATCAGCATATCGATTGCGCAACCAGGGGTGGAAAAACCTTGGATCATTGTTACTCTAACTTCCGCGACGCATATAAGGCCCTGCCCCGCCCCCCTTTCGGAAAAGCTGACCACGACTCCATTTTGTTGATCCCTGCCTACAGACAGAAACTAAAACAAGAGGCTCCCACGCTGAGGTCTGTCCAACGCTGGTCCGACCAAGCTGACTCCACACTCCAAGACTGCTTCCATCACGTGGACTGGGATATGTTTCGTATTGCGTCAGATAACAATATTGACGAATATGCTGATTCGGTGTGCGAGTTCATTAGAACGTGCGTTGAAGATGTCGTTCCCATAGCAACGATTAAAACATTCCCTAACCAGAAACCGTGGATTGATGGCAGCATTCGCGTGAAACTGAAAGCGCGAACCACTGCTTTTAATCAGGGCAAGGTGTCTGGTAACATGACCGAATACAAACAGTGCAGCTATTCCCTCCGCAAGGCTATCAAACAAGCTAAGCGTCAGTACAGAGACAAAGTAGAATCTCAGACACAAGAGGCATGTGGCAGGGTCTACAGTCAATCACGGACTACAAGAAGAAATCCAGCCCAGTCACGGACCAGGATGTCTTGCTCCCAGGCAGACTAAATAACTTTTTGCCCGCTTTGAGGACAATACAGTGCCACTGACACGGCCTGCAACGAAAACATGCGGTCTCTCCTTCACTGCAGCCGAGGTGAGTAAGACATTTAAACGTGTTAACCCTCGCAAGGCTGCAGGCCCAGACGGCATCCCCAGCCGCGCCCTCAGAGCATGCGCAGACCAGCTGGCCGGTGTGTTTACGGACATATTCAATCAATCCCTATACCAGTCTGCTGTTCCCACATGCTTCAAGTGGGCCACCATTGTTCCTGTTCCCAAGAAAGCTAAGGTAACTGAGCTAAACGACTACCGCCCCGTAGCACTCACTTCCGTCATCATGAAGTGCTTTGAGAGACTAGTCAAGGAACATATCACCTCCACCCTACCTGACACCCTAGACCCACTCCAATTTGCTTACCGCCCAAATAGGCCCACAGACGATGCAATCTCAACCACACTGCACACTGCCCTAACCCATCTGGACAAGAGGAATACCTATGTGAGAATGCTGTTCATTGACTACAGCTCGGCATTCAACACCATAGTACCCTCCAAGCTCGTCATCAAGCTCGAGACCCTGGGTCTCGACCCCGCCCTGTGCAACTGGGTACTGGACTTCCTGACGGGCCGCCCCCAGGTGGTGAGGGTAGGCAACAACATCTCCTCCCCGCTGATCCTCAACACTGGGGCCCCACAAGGGTGCGTTCTGAGCCCTCCCCTGTACTCCCTGTTCACCCACGACTGCGTGGCCACGCACGCCTCCAACTCAATCATCAAGTTTGCGGACGACACAACAGTGGTAGGCTTGATTACCAACAACGACGAGACGGCCTACAGGGAGGAGGTGAGGGCCCTCGGAGTGTGGTGTCAGGAAAATAACCTCACACTCAACGTCAACAAAACTAAGGAGATGATTGTGGACTTCGGGAAACAGCAGAGGGAACACCCCCCTATCCACATCGATGGAACAGTAGTGGAGAGGGTAGCAAGTTTTAAGTTCCTCGGCATACACATCACAGACAAACTGAATTGGTCCACTCACACAGACAGCATCGTGAAGAAGGCGCAGCAGCGCCTCTTCAACCTCAGGACGCTGAAGAAATTCGGCTTGTCACCAAAAGCACTCACAAACTTCTACAGATGCACAATCGAGAGCATCCTGGCGGGCTGTATCACCGCCTGGTACGGAAACTGCTCCGCCCTCAACCGTAAGGCTCTCCAGAGGGTAGTGAGGTCTGCACAACGCATCACCGGGGGCAAACTACCTGCCCTCCAGGACACCTACACCACCCGATGTTACAGGAAGGCCATAAAGATCATCAAGGACATCAACCACCCGAGCCACTGCCTGTTCACCCCGCTATCATCCAGAAGGCGAGGTCAGTACAGGTGCATCAAAGCTGGGACCGAGAGACTGAAAAACAGCTTCTATCTCAAGGCCATCAGACTGTTAAACAGCCACCACTAACATTGAGTGGCTGCTGCCAACACACTGACACTGACTCAACTCCAGCCACTTTAATAATGGGAATTGATGGGAAATTATGTAAATATATCACTAGCCACTTTAAACAATGCTACCTTATATAATGTTACTTACCCTACATTATTCATCTCATATGCATACGTATATACTGTACTCTATATCATCGACTGCATCCTTATGTAATACATTTATCACTAGCCACTTTAACTATGCCACTTTGTTTACACTCATCTCATATGTATATACTGTACTCGATACCATCTACTGTATCTTGCCTATGCTGCTCTGTACCATCACTCATTCATATATCCTTATGTACATATTCTTTATCCCCTTACACTGTATAAGACAGTAGTTTTGGAATTGTTAGTTAGATTACTTGTTGGTTATTACTGCATTGTCGGAACTAGAAGCACAAGCATTTCGCTACACTCGCATTAACATCTGCTAACCATGTGTATGTGACAAATAACATTTGATTTGATTTGATAACTGTTATTAGAATTGGTCCTACGCCAATACCTGAACAGGAGGAGCCTGTGACAACCAGAACAACGACAACAACAGTGGCAGCTGTTACAAAGACTACGGTAGTCACCACTAGGCTAATGTCTACTTCTCTTACCAAGCAGTCCACTGTACCCACAAAGAAACCTGAAGCATCAGGGTCAGGAGTTTTTTTTACTGACATTTGGAACTTTCTAGCAAACTCTAACAATCTACCTCGAGAAAAGGACATTGTGATTCCAACTGAGACTGTAACTACAACTGAGACTTTAACCCTAGAACTGTACAAGGACAAATCATTGAAGATATTAGTAAAAAATGAATGGTATAAATGGGCTCAATATACAGCATTAAAATGAAAACTGACAAATTGCTTATTATGTGCACCCTCTCCTCTGACAGAATTAGTGGTGGTACCTCATCCTTATGATTATAGGGACTGTGCTGACTTTAATAAGAACTTTTGTCATTTGAGTAGATCAGAAAGGCCTTATTGTCCAGCTGAATGTTTGTCATATTTGGGGAATCCATCCTATCAAAGATATTACAACCAAGCTGGCTGGGGAAAATGGTGTCAAGAATTGGATATACGGGTGGAACCACAAAAGCTAGAGGCCCCATATAAATATCAAATAGATTATCAACAACCGTATGAATGTTTTAACAGCACGAAAGGACAGAATGAGATGGGAAAGTTTAAAGGTACATGTGGGATCACATGGCACTTAACTAAGGACACCAATTGGAATGCAGACACTCCAGAAAGGGCTACTTATCAAGCAGCTGGAAGTTGGGTGGGAAAAGTATTTGTTCATGACGATTGTCAAAATCAAACTCTAGCACGACCATTAATTGCACCGTATGAAGAACAGACTATGGTAGTGGCAGATTTCTTTTGGGTATGTGGAAGGCAAAGCTTAAGGGCAACATTACCAAATGGATGGACAGGCCTTTGTGCAAGAGTTAGGTTGATTCAACAGATAAGTGTCACTGAATGGGATCCTGGTGATGCTAAGCAAAATACAAAAAATAGAGTAAGGAGGGAATATAATTCTGACCCCAAGGTCTATTTAGATGCAATAGGACAACCTAGAGGAGTTCCTAACGAGTACAAAGCAAGAGATGAGATTAAGTCAGGATTTGAATCAATATTCCTGAGGATAACACCTAACAAAAACTTAGAGTGGATCAATTATATTTACTAGAATCAACAAAGATTCATTAATTATACTGACTCTGCATTGACAGCTTTGGGAGAACAGGTAGAGGCAGCCAGTAGAATGACATGGCAGAATAGACAAGCTCTCAACCAGTAGAATGACATGGCAGAATAGACAAGCTCTCAACCAGTAGAATGACATGGCAGAATAGACAAGCTCTCAACCAGTAGAATGACATGGCAGAATAGACAAGCTCTCACCTAGTAGAATGACATGGCAGAATAGACAAGCTCTCAACCAGTAGAATGACATGGCAGAATAGACAAGCTCTCACCTAGTAGAATGACATGGCAGAATAGACAAGCTCTCAACCAGTAGAATGACATGGCAGAATAGACAAGCTCTCAACCAGTAGAATGACATGGCAGAATAGACAAGCTCTCACCTAGTAGAATGACATGGCAGAATAGACAAGCTCTCAACCAGTAGAATGACATGGCAGAATAGACAAGCTCTCAACCAGTAGAATGACATGGCAGAATAGACAAGCTCTCAACCAGTAGAATGACATGGCAGAATAGACAAGCTCTCAACTGGCTCTTAGCAGAAAAGGAGGTGTTTGTGTAATGTTTGGAGATGAATGTTGCACCTTTATTCCCAATAACACTGGACCTAATGGATCTTTCTTTATTGTTATGGCAAAACTTAAAGGATTAATTGTTAAGGATCGGTGTCCCGCTAGCGGACAACTTCAGGTGAAACTGGAGGGCACGCAATTCAAATAAATAATCGTAAAGATTATGGATATTAAACATTTAGGTACATATAAGTGTCTTATATCGGCTGAAAGCTTCAATTCTTGTTAATCTAACTGCACTGTCCTATTTACAGTAGCTATTACAGCGAAAACATGACATGAGATTTTATTTTAGGACGGCGCCCCACATCAAAATATTTTCCACCGGAACAGGTTTCATAGATTCACATTTAACGATTAAATATTCACTTTTTGAAAATCTTCCTCTGATTTGTCATCCAAAGGGCCCCAGCTATAACATGTAGTGTTGATTTGTTAGATAAAATGCTTCTTTATATCCCAAACAGTCTGTTTAGTTGGCACCATCGATTTGAGTATTCCACTCGTTCAACTTGCAGAGAAAGGAATCCGAAAATCTACCCCTAAACTTTGTTTCAACAAGTCAAAATACATTTCTATTTACTCCTCAGATACCCTTAAATGTAATCAGACTATAATATTTATTTTAGAAGTATGTTCAATTGGAAACCGATTTTAGCAGGTGCGCACACAAACACAAATTTCAAAGACAGTGCCCCTCTACTTAAACTGATATTTCGTATTTGAAGTTACAAGTCTGAAACCTTTAACATAGACTGCTGACACCCTGTGGAAGCCAAACGAATTGCATCCAGGGAACTAATTTTCAATATGACCTCGCTCTTGAATATCTAAGAGGATGGTCAGTTGGTTTTACTTTGGATTTTCTCCTACCATATCTATGGTGATAATTATACTCCCCAACATTACTTTAACATTTCTACAAATTTCAAAGTGTTTTCTTTCCAATTGTAATTATATGCATATCCTGGTTTCAGGGCCTGAGTAACAGGCCACTCGGGGTGGAGTTTCAATAGTCTCTGGTCCTGTTTGAATACTTAACATGCACCCATGTATTCAAACAGGACCAATGACAGTGGATTTACACACTGAGCACCTTTGTCCTGTATGTTTTATTCTAAATCAAATCAAATGTATTTATATAGCCCTTCGTACATCAGCTGATATCTCAAAGTGCTGTACAGAAACCCAGCCTAAAACCCCAAACAGCAAGAAATGCAGGTGTAGAAGCACGGTGGCTAGGAAAAACTCCCTAGAAAAGGCCAAAACCAAGGAAGAAACCTAGAGAGGAACCAGGCTATGTGGGGTGGCCAGTCCTCTTCTGGCTGTGCCGGGTGGAGATTATAACAGAACATGGCCAAGATGTTCTAATGTTCATAAATGACCAGCATGGTCCAATAATAATAAGGCAGAACTGTTGAAACTGGAGCAGCAGCACAGCAAGGTGGACTGGGGACAGCAAGGAGTCATCATGCCAGGTAGTCCTGAGGCATGGTCCTAGGGCTCAGGTCCTCCGAGAGAGAGAAAGAAATTAGAGAGCACATTTAAATTCACACAGGACACTGAATAGGACAAGAGAAGTACTCCAGATATAACAAACTGACCCTAGCCCCCCGACACAAACTACTGCAGCATAAATACTGGAGGCTGAGACAGGAGGGGTCAGGAGACACTGTGGCCCCATCCAAGGACACCCCCGGACAGGGCCAAACAGGAAGGATATAACCCCATCCACTTTGCCAAAGCACAGCCCCCACACCACTAGAGGGATATCTTCAACCACCAACTTACCATCCTGAGACAAGGCCGAGTATAGCCCACAAAGATCTCCGCCACGGCACAACCCAAGGGGGGGCGCCAACCCCCCCTTAGTATAGAGAGAGTTCTCTCTCTAAACTACTTTTATTGACCAGCACAGCACAGCTTTACCGGCTACAAAACAAGATTTATATTTGTCGACGATGGCATAACAGAAATGAATGACTTTGAAGACTATTTTATTTAAAAACAGAAAAATCTAAACAGCACTAAAATGTTTTATATTTTGTCCCCTGTACAAGTACAGATAATTTTTTCCTTGGTGTTGAGGAAAAAAGGGCCACATGTGAACAAAACAATAATTGACAGGATGAAGAGATTTATAAGGGTAGTTCACAAAAATATCAATGTTTGTCAGACCTGAACACTGGCGTAACAGAGCAGTCTATATTACAGACAGAGCAGTCTATATTACAGACAGAGCAGTCTATATTACAGACAGAGCAGTCTATATTACAGACAGAGCAGTCTACTACAGAGCAGTCTATATTACAGAGCAGTCTATATTACAGAGCAGTCTATATTACAGAGCAGTCTATATTACAGAGCAGTCTATATTACAGAGCAGTCTATATTACAGAGCAGTCTATATTACAGAGCAGTCTATATTACAGAGCAGTCTATATTACAGAGCAGTCTATATTATAGAGCAGTCTATATTATAGAGCAGTCTATATTACAGAGCAGTCTATATTATAGAGCAGTCTATATTACAGAGCAGTCTATATTAGAGGATTCCATGGCGTCTTTAGTGTAAATAATTCTGTAGGCCTCAATAGCATGAATGTCAAACTGACAGGCACCATATACACTTGGTGCCTAGTTTCTATTCTCATCCATCTGTGATTGAGGTCTGATTCAGAGAGGTTGGCTTAAATGTGGAAGACACATTTCGGTTGAATGCTTTCAGTTGTACAACTGACTAGGAATCCCCTTTCCATTCCTGTAGATATTTTCCAAATGTATCCAATGTTACCTTCAAAACAGATTAATAAAATATGAGCTCTCCACTAGTCAGTCAGTTATTACAAACAATAACGCCTGACAAAACTTGATGCAGCAAACGATCCCTTTAACCTAAGAGGAATGTCGTGCTGGTTTCTCATCTGTTCATAGCAGGGAGAAACACCAGTTCAAAACATGAAGTCACCGATGACGGTTCTACTTGACAACCTCATCCATTAACAGAGGAATGATCCTGTACAAAACCTGGGCTTGATGACAGCTCTCCTTATACAGCAGACTACTCTGAATTATCCCACCTCAGACATGCTCACTGAATCCCATTCAGGTTCTTCTGGCAAGAAAATGGCTGCTGTCATTTAGCACCATAGATATAGATAGAGGACTCATCATGGGTATAACCCATTTTAACTTGGGCATTGCCGTCATCCACCATTTTAAAATAGGAATCCCCACCCTGATGACTACTTGACTATGGGTTGTAGCCTCAAATGGTGCTGCCCATGCTGTCAGACACTATAATGATACATATATAAAGACGAGTCCTCTATCAATCTCTATGTTTAGCACCTGGGTGGATGGTCCATGTTAGCGGAGATACCAAAACACAATGTAAGTTAAATGTGTTGTGCTAGTGAGGATATGAGCTGTATAAATGCATTGTGTTGTTACCATTTACAATCTGCAGGGTTTATGGCACCAGTCATGTCCTCTTGAAGGACAACAACCATCATCTTCATCATCTTCAGACACATTGTCCCGTTTTCTCGATCAAGGCAGACAGACACATTATTTGGATACATATGTATGACCAGTTAGCAGGGTTCAGTCCATGACAGAATATTATGATTCTCTTTGTCCAGTTTGTAGAGTCCATTCATCCTACTGTTGACCAATAGGATAGAGACGTTGTACCCTTGTTGAACCAATCCTTCAGGAGTAAATCTCCACTGGGGAGGGTAGAAAGTGTGTGTGTGTGTTAGTCCAGTCTGAGAGCCTCTCTGTGCTGTTATGTTCTCCTAGATGTCGTCCTGTGTTGGGGAGAAGAGAGCTGCTAGAGATCCAGTCTCACTGGGCTCCACAATGTCCCTTTTCTCCAGCTTGGGCTTCTTAAAGAGAGATGGGAGATTTCTGATATGTACCTCCTTTTTAAACTGCTGGCCCAGATCTTTCTGTGGAGAGGAGAGATCTAATACAGTTACAATCTGTCTGGATTGAATGGTTGTTTTATTATATCTGAGTGTACGGGACTTATTTAATTACATTTACATGAAACATATTGCCAGCCCTCTCCAATAAAGTATAACTTATATCCTATTAGTAATATCCACTTCAACAGTCAATGGACACATTTCAGACAATATTTTGTTATTAAATAATTCTAGTTCTTCTCTGCAGAAAAACATAAAAGTGGAAGAACACCCCCATCTTGTGGTGGGAGGTGGTATTACCCCCACAGTGCCGGCAATGAGCTTCTTGAACTGGTCCTTCCTCTTCTTCTCTCCCACCTTCTGGGCAGAGCTGGGCTCCAGCAGCCGCTGGTCATACTGGTCCAGAGCCTCCAGATTGATGCTGGGGATCTGAGTCATCACACTCCTTAGCTCCATGTATCGTGGCCGCTGACCCAGGGAGGGAGGAAAGGTAGAGTTAGGAAGAAGAAGAAAGATGAAGGGAGGGAGTGTGTGAGCAAGTGAGTGTGTTACTCACCAGGTTGTCATATATAATCAGGGCCAGTTGTGTGAGGGCTGAGTTACAGACCTCGTGCTGCCCGTGCATCTGCAGTCCTTTCAGAACACTGGCATAGAACCATGTGACCGCCTCTGGTAGAAGGTTCCCCCCTACGACCTGAACAGAATAAAAGAGTCAGAGAGAGAGAAGATTTCGCGGCAGGGTAGCAGCCTACCTGTCGCGGCAGGGTAGCAGCCTACCTGTCGCGGCAGGGTAGCAGCCTACCTGTCGCGGCAGGGTAACAGCCTACCTGTCGCTGCAGGGTAGCAGCCTACCTGTCGCTGCAGGGTAACAGCCTACCTGTCGCTGCAGGGTAACAGCCTACCTGTCGCTGCAGGGTAACAGCCTACCTGTCGCTGCAGGGTAACAGCCTACCTGTCGCTGCAGGGTAACAGCCTACCTGTCGCTGCAGGGTAACAGCCTACCTGTCGCTGCAGGGTAGCAGCCTACCTGTCGCTGCAGGGTAGCAGCCTACCTGTCGCTGCAGGGTAGCAGCCTACCTGTCGCTGCAGGGTAACAGCCTACCTGTCGCTGCAGGGTAACAGCCTACCTGTCGCTGCAGGGTAGCAGCCTACCTGTCGCTGCAGGGTAGCAGCCTACCTGTCGCTGCAGGGTAGCAGCCTACCTGTCGCTGCAGGGTAACAGCCTACCTGTCGCAGCAGGGTAGAAGCCTACCTGTCGCAGCAGGGTCCAGCACACCATGGAGGCAGTGCGGTGACAGTTGCTGGTGTCCTTCCAGGACAGAGAGGTGAATGAGATAGTCAACAAGGTCATATAGATGTCCTGCAGAGGAAGAGAGAGTTCTGTCACACTGCCAGGGGTCGATGCTGTACATCAGGGGTGTCAAACGCATTCAACCAGGTGAAGGGAGTTCCTTACTAATTAGTGACCTTTACTCATTCATCAAGTACAAGGGAGGAGCAAAAACCAGCAGAAACTAGGTCCTACATGGAATGAGTTGAACACCCCTGCTGTAGAAGCGTGTGTGTGTGTGTGTGTGGTGCCAACCTCATGTTTGAGTAGACACTTCCCCAGCTCAGTCATTTCGCCTGTTGGCTGGGCCGGAGAGGCTGTGACTGCCTGGGACTCAGTGGACATCATCTCATCCTCTACACACAATAGAACATAAAAGATACAATGAGGAGGGGGTGGACCCTGAGTGATGCTTTTCTTCCCTTGAAAACATGAAAATAAGTAGGGATCAGGGAACACTTACCATCCACATCCTCCTTATTCCCTGCTGGCTCAGGAACTTTTTTCAGTATGCAGGCGTGAGCTGAGGGGAAAGGATCAATGTTAGGAAATATGGCCACACTGAAATCCACCCCACATACCCCAAACCTGATCCTCCCCACATACCCCAAACCTGATCCTCCCCACATACCCCAAACCTAATCCTCCCCACATACCCCAAACCTAATCCTCCCCACATACCCCAAACCTGATCCTCCCCACCAAACCTGACATACCCCAAACCTAATACCCCAAACCTGATCCTCCCCCACATACCCCAAACCTAATCCATCCCCCACATACCCCAAACCTGATCCTCCCCACATACCCCAAACCTAATCCTCCCCACATACCCCAAACCCAAACCTGATCCTACCCCAAACCTAATCCACCCCCACATACCCCAAACCTAATCCACAAACCCACATACCCCAAACCTAATCCAAACCTAATCCCCACATACCCCAAACCTAATCCACCCCACATACCCCAAACCTAATCCACCCCACATACCCCAAACCTAATCCACCCCACATACCCCAAACCTAATCCACCCCACATACCCCAAACCTAATCCACCCCACATACCCCAAACCTAATCCTCCCCACATACCCCAAACCCACCCCAAACCTAATCCCCCACTACCCCAACATCCACCCCCAAACCTGATCCTACCCCAAACTAATCCACCCCAAACCTAATCCACCCCACATACCCCAAACCTAATCCACCCCACATACCCCAAACCTATTCAATCTGGATGTGCAGCAGAACTAAATTCCTATGAACAGTTTCTTCTGGACAAGATGGTTTCTTCTGGACAAAAAAAACATGCTCAACTCCATATAAAGTGGTACTTAGTCGCTCCCTACATCCCATTCCCGTCCTTTGTCCCAGAGTCTGGACTTACTGAGCAGGTCCAGAACCTCTCTGGTGACCAGACGAACCAGCTGTTCCTCCAGCATCTCCTGGGTGACTTGGTTCTCCTCACACGCCTCGTCCTCGTCATCCTCCAGACTACACAGACAGAGGGAGGGAGATTGTCAACACGCCACCAGCACAGAAATAGAAAGAAACCCATGCATTCAAAGTGACCACATCAAATGTAACTTTATTAGTCACAACAACAGGTGTTGTTTACGAAGTGAAATGCTTACTTACAGGCTATTCTCAGCAATGCAGAGGAAAATAAATTGAAAAATAATAACAAGGAATAAATACACAATGAGTAAAGATAACTTGGCTACATACACAAGGTACAAGTACTGAGTTGGTGTGAAGGGGTACGAGGTCAATGAAGTAGAGATGTCACGTTGTCCCTACCTATATGTACTAGGCAACAGGATAGATAAAACAGTAACAGCAGTGTATGTGATGAGGCAGATAGTTAAATAGTTAACCAATAGCTACCCAGACTAACTATTTAGTTGTCTTAAGGCTTGGTAGTAGAAGCTGTTCAGGTCCTGTTGGTTCCAGACTTGATGCATCGGTACCGCTTGCTGTACTGTAGCAGAGAGAACAGTCTACGACTTGGGTGGCTGGAGTCTTTGAAATTGTTTAGGGCCTTCCTCTTACACTACCTGGTATTGAGGTGCTGGATGGCAGGGAGCTCAGCCACAGTGATGTACTGGGCAGTACGCACTACCCTCTGAAGCACCTTACGGTCGGATGACAAGCAGTTGCCATACCAAGCGGTGATGCATCCAGGCAAGATGCTCTCAACGGTGCAGATGTTGAAGTTTTTGAGGGGGAAGAGGCATTGTCGTGCCCTCTTCAGGACTGTGTTGATGTGTGTGGACCATGAATATAGGATGTAAGATGGCGCCGGAGAGGAAGGCAGATGTTTCACGTGTCCCCATCTTGTGTTTTTTTGTTCATTTATTTGAAACTTATTGTTTTACTTATTTTGTACATAATGTTGCCGCTACCGTCTCTTATGACCAAAAATAACTTCTAGACATCAGCACTGCGGTTACTCACCACGGACTAGCAGAATCCTTTTTTCCTTTAACGAGTCTGACGCGAATGATACACTACTTTCTGGGGAACAGGCCCAGATCCCCATGATTTGCGTGAAGAGGAGGCAGAGAAAAAGGGGCCAGAGGGTGGGCTGCCTTCTGAGAATTCGTAGGCGATTGAATAAACCCCCACTTCACTCCATTCTGCCAGCAAACGTGCAATTTTTGGAGAATAAAATGGACGAGCTACGCGGAAGATTAAACTACCAACGGGACATTAAAAACAGTAACATCTTTATGCCAAGAGAGTTTTCCTCTGTATTTTCCGTAGCTGTTGACATACCAACACAGTCAGAGTCTGGCGCTAAGACAGCATTGAATGAGCTGTATTCCGCCACAGTCAGAAGTTGGCGCTAAGACAGCATTGAATGAGCTGAGAAGCTGGCGCTAAGACTGAATGAGCCAAACAAGTCAGAAAGACAGCATTGAATGAGCTGTATTCACCCATTGGCGGCGCTCCTAATAGCCGGGGACTTTAACGCAGGGAAACAAATCCGTTTTACCAAATTTCTATCAGCATGTTAAATGTGGAACCATGGGGGGGGGGGGGACTCTGAACCACCTTTACTCCACACACAGATGCATACAAAGCTCTCCCTCGCACTCCATTTGGCAAATCTGACCATTTCTATTCTCCCAATTCCTGCTTAAAAGCAGGAAGCACCAGTGACTAGATCAATAAAAAAGGTCAGATGAAGCAGATGCTAAGCTACAGGACTGTTTCACTAGCACAGACTGGAATATGTTCCGGGATTCCTCCGATGGGATTGAGGAGTACACCACATCAGTCACTGGCTTTATCAAAAAGTGCATCGATGACGTCGTCCCCACAGCGACCGTAAGTATAGTTAAAAGTCAGAAGTTTACATACACTTAGGCTGTAGTCATTAAAACTCATTTTTCAACCACTCCACAAATGTCTTGTTAACAAACTATAGTTTTGGCAAGTTGGTTCGGACATCTACTTTGTGCATGACACAAGTAATATTTCCATATTGCAAATGGCTCAGCTTCAAAATGTTAGTGATCAATTTAGTGATACCCAGCCCTACCCATACCCTAGTTACTGATGAGAAAACAGGCCCAACTCCTCCTAACCTGATAGATGACCAGAAGGATCAAACAATCACACAATGGTTATAGAGGGTGCAACAAGTCAGCACCTCAGGAGTTAATGTCAGTTGGCTTTTCATAGCTGAGGTCTAGACAGCAGGTGCGATGGAGAGAGCGGCAGAGAGAATCGAAACAGCAGGTCTGGGACAAGGTAGCATGTCTGGTGAACAGGTCAGGCTTCTATAGCCGCAGGAGCAGCAGCACGATCATGTGGACTGGGCACTGTGACAGCCAGGAGTCATCAGACCAGGTAGCCCAGAGGTATAGTGCTAGGACTCCGGTCATATCTTACTGAGATCACAACATGGGGTTAGAAGTGCTTCAACCTCGTCAAATAGAAGACCAGCTCCAGTTTAAACAGTTCTGCCTTATTATTATTCGACCATACTGGTCATTTATGAACATTTGAACATCTTGGCCATGTTCTGTTATAATCTCCACCCGGCACAGCCAGAAGAGGACTGGCCACCCCACATAGCCTGGTTCCTCTCTAGGTTTCTTCCTAGGGAGTTTTTCCTAGCCACCGTGCTTCTACACCTGCATTGCTTGCTGTTTGGGGTTTTAGGCTGGGTTTCTGTACAGCACTTTGAGATATCAGCTGATGTACGAAGGGCTATATAAATCAATTTGATTTGATGACCAGAACATTGTCCGAGTCGACGGGAGATTATTTCACATAAAATAATAAAGTTCTGGATTAAGAGTCTAACTCATCTTACCTGACAGTACTCCGCTGGTTGATGATCTGCCACCTGAGGTTGAGTCTCTGGACAAATAAACAAAGAGAGACAATGTCATGTGATACATCCTGTTATTACCTATTATTACCATCTCCATGGTAACTGATTTCTAGTGACTATGACAGCAGCGATCAAAAAGCCTGATAATGCAAAATAAGCATGCTCTGAGTTCTTGATCGACCTCAGAGATCGGTTTATTTATTTGGAAGTTGTACCACAGCGAACCTTTTATGTTACGCGAGTGTTTAGGTGTATTGCTTCACAGGAGCAAGGAGAGAAGTGTGAGCTCTGACCTGAAGCATGTAGGCGAACAGAGGGCCCAGTAGTGGGCAGAGCAGACTGTCGTAGTACTCCTGAGGACACGACAGCACCAGCTGCTTCAGGAACACCCGTACACACACACATTAAGGAGCAGATTGATTGACTAGATAGTGGACATGTAATATCAGTGGCCATGACTATGCCGCAGTTTGTGCTTGATTTCATTTGTTCTACTCCATTCTATGTTCAATAGGGGGAAAATGTGGTTTAATTTGATCACCCAAAAACATACAAGATGGATACTTGGTTCATGAGCAATGACATCATTTTTTTGGCTGAAGAAAATTTAGATTGATTGAATTAGTCAAGAGCTTCTATGTGATTGGTAGCCCTAATGGGTCAATAGGACAGAAGGATATGGAGCATGGGGCGGAGTCTGTGGTCAGGCACGTTGTCGAGGGAGATGAAGGCGGAACCAACAATCTGTTCAGCCAATCCCTCGATGGTGTAGAAGTCCTGATGCAATGATAGGCCTGCATTCCCCAGGATATGGTAACTAGAGAGAGGAGGGTTATCAAAGATGGTGGATAAATGAAGATGGTTCACTTAGGTTGTTTACCATTGAAAAAATAATCAGTTCCGGTCTGCTTAACGGGGTGGCTCTCCCATAGACACCAATACGATTGCAGCGTATTAGTTCATTGACTTCCATTGAACCAGAAAAAATGGAGTGGGATGCATCACTTCCTCTTCCGTCTCTGGGGTCATGTCTAGAGAGTATATAGCTTAAGTGAAATTGACGTTAAAAGTTGATTTTTTGGGGGGACATTTTAGCTAATCCTAACCCTTTTCCTAACCTGATAAGTTAATTCTCCTAACATGATACGAAAAGTCAATTTCGACATAAGCTGTACACCATCTAGTCAAAACTGAGAAAAAGAGAGAGGGTTGGTTGTGTAGGAGTAGTGTGCATGTGTGGAGAAGGAGAGAAAGCAGAAGACTATCCACAGTGAGGAACTCACCAGTTGTCATAGAGGGTACAGAAGAAACCCTGCATGCGCTCCAGATGAGTCTTGTACACTGGAGAGTCATAGATGTCCAGGACTGGCTGTGTAAGGCCTACAGGTCAAGACACACAATAATCATGGAGGTTTATCAGCCTTCATAGGTGTATACTAAAAACAGAATCAATGAGTTAGCAATGCCCATCTCAAGCAAAAATTTTTTTTTTAATTCGAACATTCAGGCAAGTTAGCTGGCAACTCATTGATCCTGCTATGTAGTATATTCCTCGGGGGTGAAATTATAACAGGTTAACACCACAGGTTACCAACTTGTGGTATAGAGTTTCTAAACCAGTACTGTGCAGAACCAGTGAATCAGTGTGGTTCCTCTTACCTAGAACCACCTTCCTCTCCACCTCAATCACCTCGTAGGCTCTGGAGAACGTCTCACTCAGACGACACATGTTCTCCGGCAGGAACAGATTGTTGTGGGTTCTACAGAGAGACACGATCATCCTTAATCATCATCACACACACACTATCATCATGTTTCTGGACCTACCTATTGCCACAGTCATACCCTGGATCTAGTTGTCACGTGGAATAAATATTGTGGATCGAAATGTTATTAGGTTTGAAATCGCAACAAACAATCTGTTTAGACCCCAACCAAGGACGATCAAAAGCTGTGCTATAAATTCTCAGACAACCCAAAGATTCCTAGATGCCCTTCCAGACTCCATCCACCTACCCAAGGACGTCGCAGTACAAAAATCAGTCAACCACCTGACGAGGACCTCAATTTAACCTTGCGTAAAACCCTAGCTGCAGTTGCACCTCTAAAAACTAAAAAAACATTTTTCACAAATTAGCTCCCTGGTATTAGAGGTCAACCGTTTATGATTTTTCAACGCCGATACCGATTACTGGAGGACCAAAAAATGCCGACACCGATTAAATCAGATGATTTTTATAACAATACTGAAAAAACACTTTTATTTTAACTTAATATAAATAAATCTATTTAGTCTCAAATAAATAATGAAACATGTTCAATTTGGTTTAAATAAGGCAAAAACAGAGTGCTGAAGAAAGTAAAAGTGCAATATGTGCCATGTAAAAATGGCAACGTTTAAGTTCCTTGCTCAGAACCTGAGAACATAAGAAAGCTGATGGTTCAATATTCCCAGTTCTTCAATATTCCCAGTAAAGAAGTTATAGGTTGTAGTTATTATAGGAATTATGACGTGTCGACTATTTCTCTCTATACCATTTGTATTTCATATACCTTTGACTATTGGATGTTCTTATAGCCACTTCAGTATTGCCAGCCTAATCTCGGGAGTTGATAGGCTTGAAGAATTGCTAAGAGCTGCAGGCAAACGCAGTAAAGTTTGAATGAGCCTGCTGCTGCCTACCACCGCTCAGTCAGACTTCTCTATCAAATCATAGACTTAATTATAATATAATAAACACAGAAATACGAGCCTTTGGTCATTAATATGGTCAAATCCGGAAACTATAATTTCGAAACTAAACGTTTATGCTTTCAGCCCAAAAAAATGCTTCAGAGTTCAAGTAACAGACATCTCAACATCAACTGTTCAGAAGAGGCTGCGTGAATCAGGCCTTCATGGTTGAATTGCTGCAAAGAAACCACTACTAAAGGACACCAATAAGAAGAGACTTGCTTGGGATAAGAAACACGAGCAATGGCCATCAGACCGGTGGAAATCAGTCTTTTGGTCTGGTCCAAATGGGATATTTTTGGTTCCAACCACCGTGTCTTTGTGAGACGCGTGCGAGTTTACAGGTGATCTCTGCGTATGTGTATTTCCCACCGTAAAGCATGGAGGTGTTGTTATGGTGTGGGGGTGCTTGCCGGTGACACTGTCTGTGATTTATTTAGAAGTCAAGGCACACTTAACCAGCATGGCTACCACAGCATTCTGTAGTGATACGCCATCCCATCTGGTTTGGGCTTAGTGGGACTTAGTGTGTTTTCACAGGACAATGACCCAACACACCTCAAGGCAGTATAAAGGCTATTTGACCAAGAAGGACAGTGTGGAGTGCTGCATCAGATGACCTGGCCTCCACAATCCCCCGACCTCAACCAAATTGTGATGGTTTCGGATGAGTTGGACTGCATTGTGAAGGAAAAGCAGCCAAAAAGTGCTCAGCATATTTGGGAACTGCTTCAAGACTGTTGGAAAAGCATTCCAGGTGAAACTGGTTGAGAGAATGCCAAGAGTGTGCAAAGCTGTCAAGGCAAAGGGTGGCTATTTGAAGAATCTCAAATATAAAATGTATTTTGATTTGTTTAACACTTTTTTGGTTACTACATGATTCCATGTTTTATTTCATAGTTTTGATATTTAAATTCTTCTTCTACAATGTAGGAAATAGTCAAAATAAAGAAAACCCTTGATTGAGAAGGTTGTCTAAAACGTTTGACCAGTAGTGTATATACTCTTCTGCTTGGTGTTGTCATTCAGAAACACAAAACTTTCACTGCTATATGGATGACACACGTACATTTAGATTTAACATGGTGAAGTCCTAAAATGTACTACACTGGAAGTCTGTGTTTCAGAAATAAAGAAGTGGAATCAAATATTTTACTTTTAAACTCTAAAATGTATTTGGCTAAGGTGTATGTAAACTTCCGACGTCAACTGTATGCTGCAACAGTCTACGTGCCGGCGGGCTAAGATCAGTCTGTCTTATCTGGTGTCCTGTGTGACTTAAGTATCCAGCCTCTAATTCTCCCATCTCTCTCTCACTCTTCCCTCCCAGAGTCCGTGAGCCTAAGGACCATGCCTCAGGACTACCTGGTCTGATGACTCCTGGCTGTCCCCGTCCCACCCGGTAGTGCTGAGGCTCCAGCTTCCTGCGGCTATGGAACCCTGTTCACCTGTTCGCCGGACATGCTACATTGTCCCAGACTTACTGTTTTCCACCCTCTCGCTCTCCCTCCCTCCCACTTGCTGTCTCAACCTCAATGCTCTGCTATAAAAAAGCTAACTGACATTTACTCTTGAGGTGCTGACCTGCTGCACCCCCTACAACCACTGATTATTGTTTGACCCTGCTGGTCATCTATGAAAGTTTGAACATCTTAAAGAACAATCTGGCCTTAAATCGCCCCCCGACACAGCCAGAAAAGGACGGGCCACCCCTCAGAGCCTGATTCCTCTATAGGTTTCTTCCTAGGTTCCTGCGTTTCTAGGGAGTTTTTCCTAGCCACTGTGCTTCTACACCTACATTGCTTGCTGTTTGGGGTTTTAGTCTGGGTTTCTGTAAAATCACATTGTGACATCTGCTGATGTAAAAAGGGCTTTATAAATACAGTTGATTGATTACCATCACAAACACTATCATCAAACATTATCATCATTCCAAACACATGCACATGCTGTCTTTCTCTCCAACACCCCCACCCCCCTCTACACATCCCCTTACCTGATGAGGGCGAGCAGGTTGGGCAGCAGGGCCAGGACCTGGGGGGTACAGGGGTTTCTGTAGATTGGGGCTCCAGAAGGGGTGTAGCCCGCCACGAAGCCCCCCGCCTTAGCCTCCTCCTGGTCAGCCGGCCAGCGCGCTCTCTTCACCACCCCCAGGATGGTGTATACACAGAAACTCAACTGGAGGGAAGGAGGGCAGGGTGGGGGAGAGAAACAGGGAATAGGACACTTTCAATATACAGTAGTTGATGTTTTGGCAGGACTGGCATGCCTGACATCACATAGAAAGTTTTGGCACTTAGCCATGAACGCATGCACGCGAACACACACACACACACACACACACACACCTACCTACCCGTGACCTGTTGATGCCTGTTGTGTGGTCTGTGCCTTCAGCCATCAGCTGATCAGCACCAACGAAAGCAAGGAACAGAGCAGGTTCCAACAGTACCCTGATACACACAGAGGACAACCATTTATATTATACATTGTGTGTGTGTGTAGCGTGTGTATGTGTATGTACGCATGTTGTTTACGCGTGTTACAAAAATCAAGTTGCTTGCTTAGTGAAAACCACTTCCTAACACACGTGACCACACTCCTTGACAACATTCCTAAGGTTACCAATTGGATGGCTCCATCCTTGACATTTCATGCCAGCTATGGAGTGAGCTTACATTCTTAACTCTAGTACACACACACGTGGGAGGTAGGTAGCCTAGTGGTTAGAGAGTTGGGCCAGTAACCGAAAGGTTATTAGATGGAATCCCCGAGCTGACAAGGTAAACATCTGTCGTTCTGCCCCTGTTCCTAGGCCGTTGTAAATAAGAATGTCTAACTTCTTGGTGACTGGGGGGCAGTATTGAGTAGCTTGGATGAATAAGGTGCCCAGAGTAAACAAGCCTGCTACTCAGGCCAAGATGCTAATATATGCAAATTATTAGTAGTATTGGATAGAAAACACTGACGTTTCTAAAACCGTTTGAATGATGTCTGTGAGTATAACAGAACTCATATAGCAGACGAAAACCTGAGACAAATCCAACCAGGAAGTGGGAAGTCTGTAGTTTCATTTAAGTGATTGCCTATCCAATATGCTATGTCTATGGGGCCAGATTGCACTTCTCAAGGCTTCCAGCAGATGTCAACAGTGTTTAGAAATTTGTTTGAGGCTTCTATTGTGGAAGGGTGTCGTATAAGAGCTGTTTCAACAAGTGGACTAGGCTGAGGCCAATCAGTTGTTTACTGCGCGGTCATGCAGACGCTCCGTTCCTTTTTTCCTCTGTAATGAATACGCTATTGTCAGGTTGGAATATTATTGAAGATTTATTTATAAAAATACCCTAAGGATTGATTGTAAACATAGTTTGACATGTTTCTACAAACTGTAATGGAACTCGACTTTTCGTCTGGATTTTGCGCTCGGCATTGTGCCTTTAGAATAGTGAAGTAAACGCGCGAACACAACGGAGGTCAGCAAAGGTAAGTGAAGATTTATAATGTTATTTATGACTTTTGTTGACTCCACAATTTGGCAGGTAACTGTATGGCTTGCTTTTGTGGCTGAATGCTGTTCTCAGATTATTGTGCTTTTGCCGTAAAGCTTTTTTGAAATCTGACACAGCGGTTGCATTAAGAACAAGTTTATCTTTAATTCTATGTAAACCATGTATCTTTCATCAAAGTTTATGATGAGTATTTATGTTATTTGATGTGTCTCTCTGCAATTTCTCGGGATGTTTTGGAGGCATTTCTGAACATGGCACCAATGTAAACTGAGGTTTTTGGATATAAATATGAACTTGATCGAACAAAACACACAATGCATGTATAACATTGAGTCCTGGGAGTGTCATCTGATGAAGATCATCAAAGGTTAGTGATTAAATGTATCTATATTTCTGCTTTTTGTGACACCTCTCTTTGGTTGGAAAATGGCTGAATGCTTTCTGTGACTAGTTGCTGACCTAACATAATGATATGTTCTGCTTTCGCCGAAAAACCTTTTGAAATCGGACACTGTGGTTGGATTAATGAGAAGTGTATCTTTAAAATGGTGTAAAATACTTGTATGGTTGAGAATTTTTTTTCTGTTGTTTTGAATTTGGCGCCCTGCAATTTCACTGGCTGTTGGCGAGGTGAGACGCTAGTGTCCCAAACGATCCCAGAGAGGTTAACTGACTTCCCTAGTTAAACAACGGTTAAATAAAAATAAATAAAAGTGTGTCTGCAGTGAGTGTGTGTATACACAGTTCAGTGTGTACAGTGTGGGTACATACTGCCTCATCTCGTCGGAGGTCCAGCGAGCAGCCACGGTGGCCATGAGCTCCTCCAGGAAGGCCTTCTGCTTGGTGTAGTCTTTGAACTGGTTACTGATGAGGACCAGAGCCTCTATCAGAGCACACTTCTCCATCTGGGTCAACAGGGCCTCGTTGGAGAACAGCTTCTTCACCTGATCATACAGTATGTCAAAACATGGCTGCAGAGAGAGAGAGATGTACATGATGAAAACACACTTGTAAGATGCAGTAGATTTAAGTAGATAGTGAAGAAACACAGTTGACTATTTAAAGCATTGGTTCCTTTCTGCTGCACTGTGCTGGATGAGCAGTCTAGAACTGGGAGAAACGTGACTGCGGAAACATACCAGAATGAACCATGGGTAATCTCGAGACATCTTGATGATGGAGGAGCAGGCGTGTCTTCTGACGTTCTTCACCGCACGCGTCCGTGGCGCCTGAAAGTGACATCACAGATCAGATTGATGATTGTGTTAACTTGAAATGACACAACGACAAGGTTCCAGTTGAACTAAGTTTACTATACTGTATGAACACACTACAAGGTAGCCATTCCACTCCAGATCCATCAACAACAAGACTTCCCGCGCAGGCTTGAATAAGTTCCTTGATGCTGCTAATCTCAAGACCAAGTCTTTTCTCTGTGACAGACTTGGTTGACTTCACAGCATCAACTAATGAGTAGTTGTCAGTGACACAAACTACAGGTAGAATGTGCCGTTTTGTCTCACCAGTGGTAAGCTCTGAGAACAGAGTTGCAAGAAAGATTGCATTGTCAATTCCATCCGCAAGAGCAAGTGTTTCTCCAGCAAGTGTGCCTCAGACAACCCTTCTGATCCTTTTTGACTGCCGACAGATAGGAGAGAATCTTCCTCCTTCACCCATTAACACGATTAGACGTCAATCTTGTGTGCCTCCATCTGTAAGGTTCCCTAGCGAAGCATCACTGAAGACAACTAGTTTCAAAGAGTTATCTTTTCCAACATGCTGAAACTTTAAAGTCACTCATGAATGGTTTGTACAGTGGCGTGTATTGTGTTAGATTCCAAGTTGCAACCATCAAACATTACATCAGGTCTACTCTGTCTATCAACCCATAACATTTGTCCTATCTTTGACCTCAATTGAGTCAAAGTCTTGATCAAGCCAATAGACTGCAGGATCCACTTGTGACATTTTACCACCAGTATTCAGCATTGTTGCCTTGACTTTGTTGTACCAGTAGAGTGATGCCTCTGCCAGGCCATACACACACCTTTTTAGTTTCCACAGTGTTCCTTCACTCTTAGCTTCAGGCGGAGGTCGGATGTGAATGTCCCTTGACAGCTCTGTTCCCTGCAAAAATGCAGATTTGATGTCTATGGAATGAAGTTTCCATTTTTTTCTGGCAGATCACTGTCATCAGCAATCTGAGTGACTCTGAGGCCCATGTCGGTGAGTCATTTGGGAGTTGTTTAGCAGCCAGCTCCTCTAAACCTCTAGCCACTAGATGAGTCATTTGGGAGTTGTTTAGCAGCCAGCTCCTCTAAACCTCTAGCCACTAGACGAGTCGTTTGGGAGTTGTTTAGCAGCCAGCTCCTCTAAACCTCTAGCCACTAGACGAGTCGTTTGGGAGTTGTTTAGCAGCCAGCTCCTCTAAAACTCTAGCCACTAGACGTGCTTTAGGCACTATTCTAGTTAAGGATTCTTTAAGGGTACACACCCACCTTGTTGAGACACATTTTTGGCCAGTGTCTTTGACTTCCTCAAACACTCCATTTTTCCTCCAATTAATGAGCTCATCTGGCTGAGCGGAGTCAAATGACACATCCTTTGTTTCAAGTACATCATCAATTTGAATGTCGTTCTGTTTTACTCAATTTTCCACTGGTTCAATTCTGAGATGATCTACAAGTGACAGGTCAGCTGACCCTGTTGTACCAGAAAGTGTAGCTGGTTCAGAGTACTGCAAGTTGGACCAGTTCTGGTGTTTTCCTTGGGCTTTTCCTGCTCGTCCAATGACGGTTGCTGTATGTGGAATACCACTTTCTCTGTCCATGTATTTAACAGTTTGTCCAGTTTTCAGACTGGAACAACCAGGTTCTCTTAACACGTGTCTGTTGTTGAATGTTTTCCTCATTTGAACGCTCAACATAGTTGCGTCTGCTCCACTTCCTGTGTCAGTTTCAGTGTCCATATCATTGGATGCAACATCTGGTAGGTTTGTGTCTGTTACGGTGTCCTTTTTGTCATTTTCATTAGGAGACTGATTCTCAGCAACAGCCCCTCTATCTTGTTGATCATTTACTTTCCTCAATCTTGAGTGATGCACCCTGACAACGGTGCCTCCGTGTCTCACAAATATCACCACGCCATCTTGGCCAATGACAACTCCCGGTCCTTTCCACTCTTGACAGTCAACTCGTTTGTAGTATCACCGTTTCCAGTTTTGTACTTCATCGGTGGGTCGTAGCTGTTTACGCAGAGCCCTGCGACTTCTCTCTGAACACTCTGCTTCAGTGAAGGCTTTTCTCGCTGCATGTGGTGCTGAAAGGTGCTTTGTGTTCATCAGAATCTCATTTTTACATGGACTCTGTGTGATGTCTTTGTCCAAAATGTTTACACAATAGTGGACTGAGGTAGTAAGTTCAAGAGTCACTGGTTGTTTAAACGTCACTGCCTTGTCATTGTTTATGTCTAGCACAGCCTCTGCCTTCTTAAGGGAAGCTTTGCTCAATAGTAAGGGATATCTGCAGGGACCATACTTTCATATTTAGTTCACTGACATCATGCCATTTTACACCACACACTGCCCGTTTACACGCAGTATCACTCACAGCAGATCCTAAGGATTCAACTATAAAAATCTCAGTATCAGAAGCAGATTGGTTTGAGAACAGTGTAATGTTACACTGCTCTGTGTTTACATTCTCCTCTCTTAGTTTAACTTGTTCATTGTTATGAGGACAGTCTTTAACCCAATGGTAAGTGCTCTGACCAATAGCACATTTTTGATCTCCTTCCATATTTGTCCAGCGGATTTGTGCCGGGAAATGGCGCCCTCTTCTGGTTGTCTTGAGAACGTGACTTGTTGGCGCATTTTTCTCTGCTGCTCAGTGTGATATGCTGTGTCACTCACTTGCATTCCTTCTGCTATTGGCACGACAGACGTCAGTTCACCCAAAATTATTTTTTTGTGCCAAAATCATTGATTCAAAAGTCAGCACAGTACAAGCAGTCAAAGCCAACTGTTTCTCCCTACTATCCAGACAGACAGTATCTAGCAACTAGAAAGATAACACACTGCATCCAGGAGAACCATGTCTCTACTATCATCCAGACAGACAGTATCTAGCAACTAGAAAGATAACACACTGCATCCAGGAGAACCATGTCTCTACCATCCAGACAGGTAGTAGTATCTAACAACTAGAAAGATAACACACTGCATCCAGGAGAACCATGTCTCTACCATCCAGACAGACAGTATCTAACAACTAGAAAGATAACACACTGCATCCAGGAGAACCATGTCTCTACCATCCAGACAGACAGTATCTAGCAACTAGAAAGATAACACACTGCATCCAGGAGAACCATGTCTCTACCATCCAGACAGACAGTATCTAGCAACTAGAAAGATAACACACTGCATCCAGGAGAACCATGTCTCTACCATCCAGACAGACAGTATCTAGCAACTAGAAAGATAACACACTGCATCCAGGAGAACCATGTCTCTACCATCCAGACAGGTAGTAGTATCTAACAACTAGAAAGATAACATACTGCATCCAGGAGAACCATGTCTCTACCATCCAGACAGACAGTATCTAACAACTAGAAAGATAACACACTGCATCCAGGAGAACCATGTCTCTACCATCCAGACAGACAGTATCTAGCAACTAGAAAGATAACACACTGCATCCAGGAGAACCATGTCTCTACCATACAGACAGGTAGTATCTAACAACTAGAAAGCTAACACTGCATCCAGGAGAACCATGTCTCTACCATCCAGACAGACAGTATCTAACAACTAGAAAGATAACACACTGCATCCAGGAGAACCATGTCTCTACCATCCAGACAGGTAGTATCTAACAACTAGAAAGACAACACACTGCATCCAGGAGAACCATGTCTCTACCATCCAGACAGGTAGTAGTATCTAACAACTTGAAAGATAACACACTGCATCCAGGAGAGCCATGTCTCTACCATCCAGACAGACAGTATCTAACAACTAGAAAGATAACACATTGCATCCAGGAGAACCATGTCTCTACCATCCAGACAGGTAGTATCTAACAACTAGAAAGATAACACACTGCATCCAGGAGAACCATGTCTCTATCATCCAGACAGACAGTATCTAGCAACTTGAAAGATAACACACTGCATCCAGGAGAACCATGTCTCTACCATCCAGACAGACAGTATCTAACAACTTGAAAGATAACACACTGCATCCAGGAGAACCATGTCTCTACCATCCAGACAGGTAGTATCTAACAACTAGAAAGCTAACACTGCATCCAGGAGAACCATGTCTCTACCATCCAGACAGACAGTATCTAGCAACTTGAAAGATAACACACTGCATCCAGGAGAACCATGTCTCTACCATCCAGACAGACAGTATCTAGCAACTTGAAAGCTAACACTGCATCCAGGAGAACCATGTCTCTACCATCCAGACAGACAGTATCTAACAACTAGAAAGCTAACACTGCATCCAGGAGAACCATGTCTCTACCATCCAGACAGGTAGTATCTAACAACTAGAAAGATAACACACTGCATCCAGGAGAACCATGTCTCTACCATCCAGACAGGTAGTAGTATCTAACAACTAGAAAGCTAACACTGCATCCAGGAGAACCATGTCTCTACCATCCAGACAGGTAGTATCTAACAACTTGAAAGATAACACACTGCATCCAGGAGAACCATGTCTCTACCATCCAGACAGGTAGTATCTAACAACTTGAAAGATAACACACTGCATCCAGGAGAACCATGTCTCTACCATCCAGACAGACAGTATCTAACAACTAGAAAGCTAACACTGCATCCAGGAGAACCATGTCTCTACCATCCAGACAGACAGTATCTAACAACTAGAAAGATAACACACTGCATCCAGGAGAACCATGTCTCTACCATCCAGACAGACAGTATCTAGCAACTAGAAAGATAACATACTGCATCCAGGAGAACCATGTCTCTACCATCCAGACAGACAGTATCTAGCAACTTGAAAGATAACACACTGCATCCAGGAGAACCATGTCTCTACCATCCAGACAGACAGTATCTAGCAACTAGAAAGATAACACACTGCATCCAGGAGAACCATGTCTCTACCATCCAGACAGGTAGTATCTAGCAACTAGAAAGATAACACACTGCATCCAGGAGAACCATGTCTCTACCATCCAGACAGACAGTATCTAGCAACTAGAAAGCTAACACTGCATCCAGGAGAACCATGTCGTACTGGCACATCCTATTGTACCTCTATTCGAAATCAATGATGTAGTCCGTCATTGCAGCCGAAATATCTCTCGTAACACTGTCAAAGTTTGAATACACCTCGTAGGCACAGTCTTCCTCTTCTTTAAGAAACACAGAATCCAGTTCTCTGATCAAAGTTCCCATACCGTCCTCCTTGTTCAAACAGATTAGTAACCCGCGTCCAGATTCATTTTCCCAACTTTCGTACAACCTCTTCTCGTCGAAGTGAGGTGGCACATTGTAGTTATTAGCCATCCTCTGCTACCAATGTTAACTCGAAATGACACAATGACAAGGTTCCAGTTGAACTAAGTTTACTATATTGTATGAACACACTACAAGGTAGCCATTCCACTCCAGATCCATCAACAACAAGACTTCCCGCGCAGGCGCACTCTTGACTGAGTGATAACAGAAATATAGGGGGACTTAAAACATGAACTTAACAGATTGGACCGAAAACTTGGCCCCCAGATACCTATTATTTGTATACAATCCCAAAGAACACACATCTGTCATCCCTCCTGAGAATATTTAAGACGGCTCACCTTGCTCTCCTCTACCACCTCAAATGTGATGGAGGCAAACAGCTGGAAAAGAAACAACAGCAGTTTAACACCCCCACATGAAGACGGAGAGATTATATTGGTGTGTACACGTTTGGGAGTTCACCTTGTAGAGGACCTGAGGCAGGAAGTGAGGTCGGTGTGTGACGAAGGGGAAGAGGGAGGAGAGGTTGGTGAGGACACAGGACAGGATGAGAGGGTCTTGGGTGTTGTAGTTCAACACTGCCTGTAGCAGCTCAATGCCCTGATCTATTGGCAACTTCTATAGAAAGGGCAGAGAAACACCAGAGTTAGGGGTTCGTCATCATTTCCTTTCATTCATAACACTTGTTTATGTTATTGAGCCATGGGGAAGAAAGCATAAATCAATGGTTTTGTCTTTCAACAATACCTACAAGTAGTAGCGGTTGCATTGTTGCCATCTAGGGAACCCGACTGGTGGCGTTCACACTTTGACCGTCTCTGGATAGTATCACCCTCTCTACCCCTCTAACTCTCGGCTGTGTTTAGCTTCCTCATACCTCAACCTCCACGTTCTTGAAGATCTGTCCCACAACACTCTCTGTGAAGAAGGTCATAGCATCCCACTGGACCGCTGACGGAGACAGGATAGAGCACAGCCCCTCTGCCATCTTAGCTGGAAACGAGGAAGAAAAGAGAAGACAGAGGGAGGGAGGAGGAAGGGAGAGAAGACAGAGGGAGGGAGGAGGAAGGGAGAGAAGACAGAGGGAGGGAAGGAGGAGGGAGGGAAGGAGGAGGAAGGGAGAGAAGACAGAGGGAGGGAAGGAGGAGGAGGGGAGAGAAGACAGAGGGAGGGAGGAGGAAGGGAGAGAAGACAGAGGGAGGGAAGGAGGAGGAAGGGAGAGAAGACAGAGGGAGGGAAGGAGGAGGAAGGGAGAGAAGACAGAGGGAGGGAAGGAGGAGGAAGGGAGAGAAGACAGAGGGAGGGAGGAGGAAGAGAGAGAAGACAGAGGGAGGGAAGGAGGAGGAAGGGAGAGAAGACAGAGGGAGGGAAGGAGGAGGAAGGGAGAGAAGACAGAGGGAGGGAGGAGGAAGGGGGAGAGAAGACAGAGGGAGGGAGGAGGAAGAGAGAGAAGACAGAGGGAGGGAGGAGGAAGAGAGAGAAGACAGAGGGAGGGAGGAGGAAGAGAGAGAAGACAGAGGGAGGGAGGAGGAAGAGAGAGAAGACAGAGGGAGGGAGGAGGAAGAGAGAGAAGACAGAGGGAGGGAGGAGGAAGGGGAGAGAAGACAGAGGGAGGGAGGAGGAAGGAGAGAAGACAGAGGGAGGGAGGAGGAATGGGAGAGAAGACAGAGGGAGGGAGGAGGAAGGGAGAGAAGACAGAGGGAGGGAGGAGGAATGGAGAGAAGACAGAGGGAGGGAGGAGGAAGAGAGAGAAGACAGAGGGAGGGAGGAGGAAGAGAGAGAAGACAGGTAGGGAGGAGGAATGGAGAGAAGACAGAGGGAGGGAGGAGGAAGAGAGAGAAGACAGAGGGAGGGAGGAGGAAGAGAGAGAAGACAGGGAGGGAGGAGGAATAGAGAGAAGACAGGGAGGGAGGAGGAATAGAGAGAAGACAGGGAGGGAGGAGGAATGGAGAGAAGACAGAGGGAGGGAGGAGGAAGACAGAGGGAGGGAGGAGGAAGACAGAGGGAGGGAGGAGGAAGAGAAGACAGAGAGAGGGAGGAGAGAGAAGAGGAAGAGAGAAAGACAGGAGGAAGGGAGAGAAGACAGAGGGAGGGAGGAGGAAGGGAGAGAAGACAGAGGGAGGGAGGGAGGGAGGAGGAAGGGAGAGAAGACAGAGGGAGGGAAGGAGGAGGAAGGGAGAGAAGACAGAGGGAGGGAGGAGGAAGGGAGAGAAGACAGAGGGAGGAGGAAGGGAGAGAAGACAGAGGGAGGGAGGAGGAAGAGGGGAGGGAGGAGGAAGGGAGAGAAGACAGAGGGAGGGAGGAGGAAGGGAGAGAAGACAGAGGGAGGGAGGAGGAAGGGAGAGAAGACAGAGGGAGGGAGGAGGAAGGGAGAGAAGACAGAGGGAGGGAGGAGGAAGGGAGAGAAGACAGAGGGAGGGAGGAGGAATGGAGAGAAGACAGAGGGAGGAAGAGAGAGAAGACAGAGGGAGGGAGGAGGAATGGAGAGAAGACAGAGGGAGGAAGAGAGAGAAGACAGAGGGAGGGGGAGGAAGAGAGAGAAGACAGGGAGGGAGGAGGAAGAGAGAGAAGACAGAGGGAGGGAGGAGGAAGACAGAGGGAGGGAGGAGGAAGACAGAGGGAGGGAGGAGGAATGGAGAGAAGACAGAGGGAGGGAGGAGGAAGAGAGAGAAGACAGAGGGAGGGAGGAGGAAGACAGAGGGAGGGAGGAGGAAGAGAAGACAGAGAGAGGGAGGAGAGAGAAGAGGAAGAGAGAAAGACAGGAGGAAGGGAAAAAGGTGAAAAGACAAGTCTATAGTTAGTTAATAATGCTAATTATCTAATTAGTTAACAGGCACCACCAGTATCAATCTCTTTCATAGAGTTGTTACGAGAATTCATCTATATGCATGTGTTACAGGTGACCTAGAGTGAGAATTCATCTATATGCATGTGTTACAGGTGACCTAGAGTGAGAATTCATCTATATGCATGTGTTACAGGTGACCTAGAGTGAGAATTCATCTATATGCGTGTGTTACAGGTGACCTAGAGTGAGAATTCATCTATATGCGTGTGTTACAAGTGACCTAGAGTGAGAATTCATCTATATGCATGTGTTACAGGTGACCTAGAGTGAGAATTCATCTATATGCATGTGTTACGGGTGACCTAGAGTGAGAATTCATCTATATGCATGTGTTACAGGTGACCTAGAGTGAGAATTCATCTATATGCATGTGTTACAGGTGACCTAGAGTGAGAATTCATCTATATGCATGTGTTACAGGTGACCTAGAGTGAGAATTCATCTATATGCATGTGTTACGGGTGACCTAGAGTGAGAATTCATCTATATGCATGTGTTACGGGTGACCTAGAGTGAGAATTCATCTATATGCATGTGTTACAGGTGACCTAGAGTGAGAATTAATCTATATGCGTGTGTTACGGGTGACCTAGAGTGAGAATTCATCTATATGCACGTGTTACGGGTGACCTAGAGTGAGAATTCATCTATATGCATGTGTTACGGGTGACCTAGAGTGAGAATTCATCTATATGCGTGTGTTACGGGTGACCTAGAGTGAGAATTCATCTATATGCATGTGTTACGGGTGACCTAGAGTGAGAATTAATCTATATGCATGTGTTACGGGTGACCTAGAGTGAGAATTCATCTATATGCATGTGTTACGGGTGACCTAGAGTGAGAATTCATCTATATGCATGTGTTACGGGTGACCTAGAGTGAGAATTCATCTATATGCATGTGTTACAGGTGACCTAGAGTGAGAATTCATCTATATGCATGTGTTACGGGTGACCTAGAGTGAGAATTCATCTATATGCGTGTGTTACGGGTGACCTAGAGTGAGAATTCATCTATATGCATGTGTTACAGGTGACCTAGAGTGAGAATTCATCTATATGCATGTGTTACAGGTGACCTAGAGTGAGAATTCATCTATATGCATGTGTTACGGGTGACCTAGAGTGAGAATTCATCTATATGCATGTGTTACGGGTGACCTAGAGTGAGAATTCATCTATATGCGTGTGTTACGGGTGACCTAGAGTGAGAATTCATCTATATGCGTGTGTTACGGGTGACCTAGAGTGAGAATTCATCTATATGCGTGTGTTACGGGTGACCTAGAGTGAGAATTCATCTATATGCATGTGTTACAGGTGACCTAGAGTGAGAATTCATCTATATGCATGTGTTACGGGTGACCTAGAGTGAGAATTCATCTATATGCATGTGTTACGGGTGACCTAGAGTGAGAATTCATCTATATGCATGTGTTACGGGTGACCTAGAGTGAGAATTCATCTATATGCATGTGTTACGGGTGACCTAGAGTGAGAATTCATCTATATGCATGTGTTACGGGTGACCTAGAGTGAGAATTCATCTATATGCATGTGTTACGGGTGACCTAGAGTGAGAATTCATCTATATGCATGTGTTACAGGTGACCTAGAGTGAGAATTCATCTATATGCATGTGTTACAGGTGACCTAGAGTGAGAATTCATCTATATGCATGTGTTACGGGTGACCTAGAGTGAGAATTCATCTATATGCATGTGTTACGGGTGACCTAGAGTGAGAATTCATCTATATGCGTGTGTTACGGGTGACCTAGAGTGAGAATTCATCTATATGCGTGTGTTACGGGTGACCTAGAGTGAGAATTCATCTATATGCGTGTGTTACGGGTGACCTAGAGTGAGAATTCATCTATATGCGTGTGTTACAGGTGACCTAGAGTGAGAATTCATCTATATGCATGTGTTACGGGTGACCTAGAGTGAGAATTCATCTATATGCATGTGTTACAGGTGACCTAGAGTGAGAATTCATCTATATGCATGTGTTACGGGTGACCTAGAGTGAGAATTCATCTATATGCATGTGTTACGGGTGACCTAGAGTGAGAATTCATCTATATGCATGTGTTACGGGTGACCTAGAGTGAGAATTCATATCATCCATATAAAGAAGCATTTCCTTTATAAGAACCTCAACTTTCTACTTCCTCTTGATACAGGTTAACTCTTGATTTGAGCAGTCAGCTCAGATGACCTAGATACGTACTAATGGCCCGAGTCCACAACCTCTCCAGTTATGAACCCTAGACCTCCTCTTGTGGTAGTCTGACTGCTGTGGCTGGCAGCATGTTAATCCCACATTCCCCCAAGACCCTGTTTCATACTGACACATTTGTCATCACACACACACACACATACACCCCCCCCTTCCCAGATCTTCAGTGAGCCACAGTCAAGAAGCAGGACCTACACCCAGTGGTCCCGATGTCAATGGGTGTACTGATCTGATACTGCAGCCACTCTGCTGCAATCTGGAAGCCCTCCAAGGGAACGACACGGCACGCGTTCCGGACCGCCTCCCCCTGCTGCGCTCGGAACGCTGGAACACATCGGACCACGGACACAAGCACCAGGGACGTGATCAGTACCAACAAACTGGACAGAACATTCTTTCATAATACATCATATTATTTATGTATAAGATTGCATAAATCAAAGTTAGTCAATTAAAATAGGGGTCACATTGCTTACAGTTGAAGAAGGAGTTGAAGTCTTCATCACTGTCGAAGTCATGACGGGAGTACTCACAGCTGGGACTGTCGTTCCTGGAAGGGAAACCAGTCTAGCAGGAGGAGCACGAGAACACAAAGTCAGACAATTAAAGAACCTTCCCAAAGCATGTAAAGAAACAATAGAAATAGTGGAGAAGCTCAACCTTTTGTTGTAGTTGTCATTATTTATCATAGTTTGTGTGTAACTCAATGAGTCCGTTACTTGCTCATTTTTCTAATGAACATTTTGATACTTTAATGTTCACCTGCACAAAATCTTGGAGTTGTAGCCCGTCTCACCTTGACTAGGTTGGTCATGGTGGCTCTGAAGTACTTGATCATCATCTGGATGATGACAGGATCCTTGGAGAGAATCTCATGTCTGAACAGGGTTCCCCATGTGATCTGGGTGGAAGATCTTAGGAACTGGTGGGGAAATGCATACTTCAGTTCAGAGAAGAATAGATTATCAGAACAGATGAAGAAATGAAAGAAGAACCCTGTCACCGTTCAGTGCTCCAGGCCCAGAAACGACAAAGGGACATATGGGGCTCCGGGCAGCCGAGCGGAGCGGGGGCTCCGGGCAGCCGAGCGGGGGCTCGGGCAGCCGAGCGGAAATGGAGGAAAACTCGCCTCCCTGCGGACCTGGCATCCTTTCACTCCCTCCTCTCTACATTTTCCTCTTCTCTCTCTGCTGCTAAAGCCACTTTCTACCACTCTAAATTCCAAGCATCTGCCTCTAACCCTAGGAAGCTCTTTGCCACCTTCTCCTCCCTCCTGAATCCTCCTCCCCTCCCCTCTCTGCAGATGACTTCGTCAACCATTTTGAAAAGAAGGTCGACGACATCCGATCCCTCGTTTGCTAAGTCAAACGACACCGCTGGTTCTGCTCACACTGCCCTACCCTGTGCTCTGACCTCTTTCTCCCTCTCTCTCCAGATGAAATCTCGCCTTGTGACGGCCGGCCGCCCAACAACCTGCCCGCTTGACCCTATCCCCTCCCTCTTCTCCAGACCATTTCCGGAGACCTTCTCCCTTACCTCACCTCGCTCATCAACTCATCCCTGACCGCTGGCTACGTCCCTTCCGTCTTCAAGAGAGCGAGAGCTGCACCCCTTCTGAAAAAACCTACACTCGATCCCTCCGATGTCAACAACTACAGACCAGTATCCCTTCTTTCTTTCCTCTCCAAAACTCTTGAACGTGCCGTCCTTGGCCAGCTCTCCCGCTATCTCTCTCAGAATGACCTTCTTGAACCATATCAGTCAGGTTTCAAGACCAGTCATTCAACTGAGACTGCTCTTCTCTGTATCACGGAGGCGCTCCGCACTGCTAAAGCTAACTCTCTCTCCTCTGCTCTCATCCTTCTAGACCTATCGGCTGCCTTCGATACTGTGAACCATCAGATCCTCCTCTCCACCCTCTCCGAGTTGGGCATCTCCGGCGCGGCCCACGCTTGGATTGCGTCCTACCTGACAGGTCGCTCCTACCAGGTGGCGTGGCGAGAATCCGTCTCCACACCACGTGCTCTCACCACTGGTGTCCCCCAGGGCTCTGTTCTAGGCCCTCTCCTATTCTCGCTATACACCAAGTCACTTGGCTCTGTCATAACCTCACATGGTCTCTCCTATCATTGCTATGCAGACGACACACAATTAATCTTCTCCTTTCCCCTTCTGATGACCAGGTGGCGAATCGCATCTCTGCATGTCTGGCAGACATATCAGTGTGGATGACGGATCACCACCTCAAGCTGAACCTCGGCAAGACGGAGCTGCTCTTCCTCCCGGGAAGGACTGCCCGTTCCATGATCTCGCCATCACGGTTGACAACTCCATTGTGTCCTCCTCCCAGAGCGCTAAGAACCTTGGCGTGATCCTGGACAACACCCTGTCGTTCTCAACTAACATCAAGGCGGTGGTCCGTTCCTGTAGGTTCATGCTCTACAACATCCGCAGAGTACGACCCTGCCTCACACAGGAAGCGGCGCAGGTCCTAATCCAGGCACTTGTCATCTCCCGTCTGGATTACTGCAACTCGCTGTTGGCTGGGCTCCCTGCCTGTGCCATTAAACCCCTACAACTCATCCAGAACGCCGCAGCCCGTCTGGTGTTCAACCTTCCCAAGTTCTCTCACGTCACCCCGCTCCTCCGCTCTCTCCACTGGCTTCCAGTTGAAGCTCGCATCCGCTACAAGACCATGGTGCTTGCCTACGGAGCTGTGAGGGGAATGGCACCTCACTACCTCCAGGCTCTGATCAGGCCCTACACCCAAACAAGGGCACTGCGTTCATCCACCTCTGGCCTGCTCGCCTCCCTACCACTGAGGAAGTACAGTTCCCGCTCAGCCCAGTCAAAACTGTTCGCTGCTCTGGCCCCCCAATGGTGGAACAAACTCCCTCACGACGCCAGGACAGCGGAGTCAATCACCACCTTCCGGAGACACCTGAAACCCCACCTCTTTAAGGAATACCTAGGATAGGATAAAGTAATCCCTCTCACCCCCTTAAAAGATTTAGATGCACTACTGTTCCACTGGATGTCATAAGGTGAATGCACCAATTTGTAAGTCGCTCTGGATAAGAGCGTCTGCTAAATGACTTAAATGTATATGGAGAAACAGTAGTATTAACTAGCTGTATGGATTTGAATCAAGAGCCTGTGGCTGGTACTTTACTGTGACAGCAGGGAAGTCACCTGGCTGGGCTGGTACTTTACTGTGACAGCAGGTAAGTCACCTGGCTGGGCTGGTACTTTACTGTGACAGCAGGTAAGTCACCTGGCTGGGCTGGTACTTTACTGTGACAGCAGGTAAGTCACCTGGCTGGGCTGGTACTTTACTGTGACAGCAGGTAAGTCACCTGGCTGGGCTGGTACTTTACTGTGACAGCAGGTAAGTCACCTGGCTGGGCTGGTACTTTACTGTGACAGCAGGTAAGTCACCTGGCTGGGCTGGTACTTTACTGTGACAGCAGGTAAGTCACCTGGCTGGGCTGGTACTTTACTGTGACAGCAGGTAAGTCACCTGGCTGGTCTGGTACTTTACTGTGACAGCAGGTAAGTCACCTGGCTGGTCTGGTACTTTACTGTGACAGCAGGTAAGTCACCTGGCTGGTCTGGTACTTTACTGTGACAGCAGGTAAGTCACCTGGCTGGTCTGGTACTTTACTGTGACAGCAGGTAAGTCACCTGGCTGGTCTGGTACTTTACTGTGACAGCAGGTAAGTCACCTGGCTGGTCTGGTACTTTACTGTGACAGCAGGTAAGTCACCTGGCTGGTACTTTACTGTGACAGCAGGTAAGTCACCTGGCTGGTACTTTACTGTGACAGCAGGTAAGTCACCTGGCTGGTACTTTACTGTGAAAGCAGGTAAGTCACCTGGCTGGTACTTTACTGTGACAGCAGGTAAGTCACCTGGCTGGTATTTTACTGTGACAGCAGGTAAGTCACCTGGCTGGTACTTTACTGTGACAGCAGGTAAGTCACCTGGCTGGTACTTTACTGTGACAGCAGGTAAGTCACCTGGCTGGTACTTTACTGTGACAGCAGGTAAGTCACCTGGCTGGTACTTTACTGTGACAGCAGGTAAGTCACCTGGCTGGTACTTTACTGTGAGAGCAGGTAAGTCACCTGGCTGGTACTTTACTGTGAGAGCAGGTAAGTCACCTGGCTGGTACTTTACTGTGACAGCAGGTAAGTCACCTGGCTGGTACTTTACTGTGACAGCAGGTAAGTCACCTGGCTGGTACTTTACTGTGACAGCAGGTAAGTCACCTGGCTGGTACTTTACTGTGACAGCAGGTAAGTCACCTGGCTGGTACTTTACTGTGACAGCAGGTAAGTCACCTGGCTGGTACTTTACTGTGACAGCAGGTAACTCACCTGGCTGGTACTTTACTGTGACAGCAGGTAACTCACCTGGCTGGTACTTTACTGTGACAGCAGGTAAGTCACCTGGCTGGTACTTTACTGTGACAGCAGGTAACTCACCTGGCTGGTACTTTACTGTGACAGCAGGTAACTCACCTGGCTGGTACTTTACTGTGACAGCAGGTAACTCACCTGGCTTGGGTGAGTGGTGAAGGCCAGGAATGCTTCTGTGTACTTGCCGAGGTTTGCAGGTACATCTACCTCCACACCTGAACCCTGCATTAGAAACACATAAGACAAAAGAACAGAATCATCAAGTACTATAAAGAAAATACATACATAAAACAATATAGTAAATAGATGATCGTAATCAAAGACAGTGCAGACAAACTCACCACTAAGAAGCAGAGTTGGCTGCCAAGGGAACACAGGACCTGACAAAGCCTCTTCAGGAAGATGTAGTGTCTCTCCACCACTGGCCTGGGGGCAAAATAACAGGCCGTATGAGCTCCAATGCTAATGCTTAATATCAACCGTGTTCTAGAGCAAAAAAACATAAGACTGACGTGGAACACCAACATGTGTAGGCTACTCACTGTGTCGGAGAGGATGTGTATGTTGCTGCTCCATCTGCAGACCTGTAGCCACAAACCAATGAGAATGAGAAGCCGGAACGAGCTAGAAATGCTTCTGTGTAAAGCCTTAAGGCTGATGAGGGGAATGGTACTCACTGTGCTGCAGACAGGATGTAGTGCATGGCGACATCATCAAACAGCACCATGAGCGGTTTCCTGTCATCCAGCTTCCCCTGTGGACACACCAGGCACATTTATTTTTATTTCACCAGGTAGGCCAGTTGAGAACACCTTTATTTAACCAGGTAGGCCAGTTGAGAACACCTTTATTTAACCAGGTAGGCCAGTTGAGAACACCTTTAATTAACCAGGTAGGCCAGTTGAGAACACCTTTATTTAACCAGGTAGGCCAGTTGAGAACACCTTTATTTAACCAGGTAGGCCAGTTGAGAACACCTTTATTTAACCAGGTAGGCCAGTTGAGAACACCTTTATTTAACCAGGTAGGCCAGTTGAGAACAAGTTCTCATTTACAACTGCGACCTGGCCAAGATAAAGCCAAGCAGTGCGACAAAAACAACAACACAGAGTTACATGGGATAAACAAGCGTACAGTCAATAACACAATATAAAAAAAGAGTCTATATACAGTGTGTGCAAATGGCGTGAGGAGGTAAGGCAATAAATAGGCCATAGTAGCGAAGTAATTACAATTTAGCAGATTAACACTGGAGTGATAAATGTGCAGATGATGATGTGCAAGTAGAAATACTGGTGTGCAAAAGAGAAGTAAATAAATAAAAACAATATGGGGATGAGGTAGGTAGATTGGATGGGCTATTTACAGATGGACTATGTACAGCTGCAGCGATTGGTTAGCTGCTCTGATAGCTGATGTTTAAAGTTAGTGAGGGAAATATAAGTCTCCAGCTTAAGTGATTTTTGCAATTCGTTGGAGGCTATTTTGTAAATGACGTCGCCGAAGTCGAGGATCGGTAGGACGATCAGTTTTACGAGGGTATGTTTGGCAGCATTAGTGAAGGAGGCTTTGTTGCGAAATAGGAAGCTGATTCTAGATTTAATATGAGTTTACAGTCTAGCCAGACACCTAGGTATTTGTAGTTGTCCACATATTCTGAGTCAGAACAGTCTAGAGTAGTGATGCTGGGCGGGCGGGTGCGGGCAGCGAACGGTTGAAAAGCATGCATTTGGTTTTACTAGCGTTTAAGAGCAGTTAGAGGTCACGGAAGGAGTGTTGTATGGCGTTGAATCTAGTTTGGAGGTTTGTTAACACAGTGTCCAAAGAGGGACCAGATGTATACAGAATGGTGTCGTCTGTGTAGAGGTGGATCAAAGAATCACCTGCAGCAAGAGTGACATCATTGATATATACAGAGAAGAGTCAGCCCGAGAATTGAACCCTGTGGTAACCCCATAGAGACTGCCAGAGGTCCGGACAATAGGCCCTCCGATTTGACACACTGAACTGTATCAGATTAGTAGTTGGTGAACCAGGCGAGGCAATCATTAGAGAAACCAAGGCTACTGAGTCTGCCGATAAGAATGTGGTGATTGACAGAGTGGGAAGCCTTGGCCAGGTCGATGAAGACTGCTGCACAGTACTGTCTTTAAGACGTTAACCTGTTGCTTCTACTCGGGACGCTTGCGTCCCAACTAGAGCTCTGGAAATGCAAATGCGCTACGCTAAATGCTAATAGTATTAGTTAAAACTCAAAAGTTCATTAAAATACACATGCAGGGTATCGAATTAAAGCTACACTCGTTGTGAATCCAGGCAACAAGTCAGATTTTTAAAATGCTTTTCGGCGAAAGCATGAGAAGCTATTATCTGATAGCATGCAACACCCCAAAAGACCCACAGGGGACGTAAACAAAATAATTAGCATTTCGGCGTTACACAAACCGCACAATAAAATAGAAAACATTCATTACCTTTCACCATCTTCTTTGTTGGCACTCCTAGATGTCCCATAAACACTATTTGGGTCTTTATTTCGATTAAATCGGTCCATATAAAGCCTAGATATCGTTATATGTAGACTGTGTGATAAACGAAAAACATCGTTTCAAAACGTAACGTCATTTTTTAAAATTCAAAAAGTCGACGATAAACTTTCACAAAACACTTCGAAATACGTTTGTAATGCAACTTTAGGTATTAGTAAACGTTAATAAGCGATAAAATTCATCAGGAGGCGATGTAAAGATCATTAGCTGTCCGTCTGGAAAAATGTCCGGCTAGAAACTCAACGAAAATATCCGGTCCTAGACCGGAGGAGATACGGTGTCCTGCATGTGTCTGACCAAGAAAAAACTCGAAGGGAAATGACAAGACTCTAGACACCGTGTGGAAGCTGTAGGTACTGCAACCTCAGTCAATTAATTGTGGTTCACCTTTATCAATGGGTTCAAGTAGCGCATGGATATATTTTCCCATTTTCAGTGATCAGTTTTTCCTGTGCTTTTCGATGTAAATGCCGTTCTGGTAAAGCCACAGCAGTGATTTAACCAGTTTTTTAAACGTCTGAGTGTTTTCTATCCACACAGACTAAGCAAATGCATATACTATATTCCTGGCATGAGTAGCAGGGCGCTGAAATGTTGCGCGATTTTTAACAGAATGTTCAAAAAAGTAGAGGGTCGACTTAAGAGGTTAAGATGACACAGCAGTTTTCACAGCCCTGTGACGTACCTGACTAGTACTGGCCATTCAGTAGCTGTAGACCTCCATTTTACATTCCAACAAATATAAATATATATATTTTATTTTTTTATTTTATTTAACTAGGCAAGTCATTTAAGAATAAATTCGTATTTACCTTGACGGCCTACCACGGTTAAACCCGGACGACGCTGGGCCAATTGCGCCCCGCCCTATGGGACTCCCAATCACGGCCGGATGTGATACAGCCTGGAATCGAACCAGGGACTGAAGTGATGCCTCTAGCACTGAGATGCAGTGTCTTAGACCGCAGCGCCACTCAGGAGCCGTGAACAAATATCTGGTCCTGTCCTAGAAAGGGGTGTGCCTGCAATAAGGGGAGTGTCTGGACATAAAGGGCCCTGTCAGGTCCTACAAACCCTGTCTGCAGTAAGGGGAGTGTCTGGACATAAAGGGCCCTGTCAGGTCCTACAAACCCTGTCTGCTGTAAGGGGAGTGTCTAGTAATGTGTAGTAACCTTGCGGCTGATGGCGATGAGCAGGCACTCGGCAGCCTCCAGCTGCAGCTCTGTCTCACTGAGCAGCAGACATAGCATCTCCAGCAGGCGACAGTTGTCATTGGTGAGGTGGGCCAGGGCCACCCAGTCTATGTAGCCTGCCAGGGTGCTCAGAGCAGCCACGCCTACACGACAGTGGGCCTTGGCCTAACCGGGGGCAGGAAACAGAGGGAGGGAAGAGGAAGGAGTAGGGAGGGGAGAGAGAGGGGGTAGGGGGGTAGAACAGAGAAGTCTCTTTAGCTGGGTGTCTAACTGTAAATATAATACATTAGAATATATATTGTAGTGCATCTAAAACACTCCTTCCTACCTGCAATTCTTGGCCTGGTATTTTTTTCTGGAAGAGATACAAAAAGGTAGAACATATCAATAAAAAGGTGAAAAATACTGCCGCAAAATAATCTAAACCACGAGACAGACATTGTCTGTTTACCAGTTTGCGGTACTCGTCGACGTGGAGCTGCAGGATGGTGAGCAGGAAGCTAAAGATGCTCTCCATGTTCTGGGTGAGGGTCTGCTGGATGTCCCTGCGGCGCTGGGCGGGCAGCGTCTGGAAGGTGATCACGTCCTCCGCCAGCCGCAGCAGGATCATCATCACCAGCTCTGTCTGGGCCTCCTGGGGCGGGGAAGGAATGAGGGAGGGAGAGGGAGTTGACATTAATCTGATCACAACAACTTCATTTGTATACTGGAATGTACTCTCCAATTGAATTCATTGATGTTTTGAGCCCTAAAAGTTGGCTCGGGGGGGGGGCCTTGGCACCCCGCCAACATAACAACCTAGGGGAAACACTGAAATGGAAAGTGCTGACTCACCCCTATGCTGGTCAGTGTCTCCATCTCCTTGAGCATGTCAGGCCAGTGCTGAGGCCATTCTCTCTTGATCATCTCCACTATGATCCGTGCGAGAACGTCCTTGATGTGACTCTCCTCCTCCAGTATAGGATATGTGCCCTGCAGAGGGAGGCAGTGTGCCAGTCAGGGAACGGACTAGTGTCAGCATATTCATTCATGTACACCTAACAGAACACGCAACAATGCGGAATTTGTTGGTTTATTTCTACTTTTATTTTTTTTTACTATATTTGCTGTTCTGTGGACAGACCACCATTAATTCCCTTCATCATCTTGTCTGCCACATACCTTTTCTAGAAAAATAGAGAAATTGGGTGTTTATCACCCAGACAGACTTACAGATGACAACAGCCCCATGGCACAGTTCTTCAGCTGGACTTTCTCCTGCTGTGGCATGTTGTTCCATCTGAACCTGTTCTCAACATGAAGAAAAACAAGGTTTTGGGGAACACATTGGCAGCACGTGTCCAGGCCACATGTGTAGGGGAATATCTTGATGACAATGATGGAGTGGCTGGTAGTCTAGCGGTTAAGGGCATTGGGCCAGTAACCGAAAGGGCGCTGGTTCAAATCCCCGAGCTGACTAGAAAAAAAATATGTTGATATGCCCTTGAGCAAGGACTGTCTGCTAAATGACTAAAATGTAAATGTGCAGAACTGAATCATAATGACAAATATACTCATGAACTCACTTGATGACGTGCTCCAGTATCTGTAGACCAAAGTGCCTCACCACTGCTGTTTGGGCTTTATCTGCTAACTGTAGCCCACATGGAACACAGAATGGACACTTCTCTTTGAATTCCTCACAAAACTGAAGAGAAAGAGAGACACGATGGACAAGTTAATGCACTCACTCAATTAGCTACCTTGCGGTAGTCAGCTAGAACAAACTCATTCACATTGATGATATCAGTCATAGTTATCAGTATAATGTATGGAGCTTTACAAAGAAATGCCTTAGGAGGAGTCAAAGACTGCTACTGTAGCTAGAAAGTAGCTGCTGGCAATCAAAACACTGAATAACTCAAGTATATTCAACGCAATCAATATATCTAGGCTAAATTATGGGCATAGGTGATCTTGCATTCAGTTTGAGTGCATCAGGCATCAGTAATGGTTCTGCACAGATATCTAGGTTGCTACCGGTGTGCAATGAATGAAATCTGCAACTTGCAACGTGATGGGAATGGCATGTTAGCCATCTGACGTTAGCTAGCTAGTTAGCTAAATGACTAGCAAGCTACGCCCATTGATTAATCCATGCAATAAACATGGTAAAATGCCACGATCGACGTCTATAATGCTAAGTCATAACTAGCTAGCTATGTATTTATGTAACACAGCCCATCCTCATTCAAGTAACCACATCACAACTGGGAAAGCTAGCTAGCTAGCTGGCGCCTTACTGGCTAACGTTAGCTAACTAGCATCTAGCCATCGAGATACCTTTAGGGCCTCCAGACGATATATTTGACTAGATTCCGCGTCCATCATCACGTTAACAGCTTTGATGAGGTGATCACACATTTCAGACACTGGTTCACCCATGACTTTGAGTAGCGTCTTCAGAAAGTGAGATAAATGCTAACGGTACTTCACTTTGCAAAACACCTGCAGAATGGGTAAACTGCACGCGCTTCAATAATTCACAGCATGTCCACATGCACAACGTGCTGCGCATGAACGTTCCACAAAATAGGTGTGGAATTGTGGGACTTGTAGTTTTCTCGGCTCAAGGTGGGATTCCAGAGCACAGAGTGATAATTGTCACTACGTGTGATGAAACATACACATGCAAATACTTAATTTCATTGAAATAATTGTGTCAGCACCAAGACAATGCCTTAATTTGGTCTTTTGAATTGTGACTTTTAGGCCAGCCTCCATTCCTGCCAGCCTTCCTTAATCTGGCCGAGGCACGGGTATCAAATCACATTTTATTTGTCACGTGCTGAATTTAACAGGTGAAATGCTTACTTACAAGCTCTTAACCAAAAATGCAGTTCAAGAACTAGAACTAAGAAAATATTTACTAAATAAACTACAGTTTAAAAAAAAAAGTTAAAAAAAGTAATTGACTGTTTGTTTCATTTGATCTTCCACACCACATCAGGCTATATAGGCCTACGCCATTCAGTTATTTTAAACTGCCATGTACAACTGCTCTTAGTATGTGTATTATATTTCAACCAGGAGTTCCCAAACTTTTTTGATACATGACCCCAAAATGTTTCATGACCCCACCATGTAGAAAAGCAGCCAATGTTTCGTTTTTATTTGGGTTCCTGACAAGTCTATTACAAATCAGTCTGACAGTACTTTCAAAGTATTTCAATCTGATGGAAGTGTAGTTTGAAGTGACAAAAATGCATCCGAAAGGTCCTCAGGCAATAATTGCGTATGTGTAGAAAAACTCATCTGTGTAGAAAATATCAGCATTGCTTTCAATTATGACTTTATTGCATTCAAAAGTTAGGGTCACATGTCACAACCGCATATCGTAACCGTGGTAAAGCAGATTTTTTTGTCTCTCAAGATTTTCTCTTGTGAGTTTCTCTTCAAGTCAGACCCCTAGTTTGGGAAACACTGAAATAGAATAGTAAACAAGTATTTTTGCATCATACCCGTCGTGTACAGTACCAGTCAAAAGTCGACACACCTACTCATTCAAGGGTTATTCTTTATTTTTACTATTTAATACATTGTAGAATAATAGTGACGATATTAAAACTAAGAAATAACACATGGAATCATGTAGTAACCAAAAAAGTGTAAAACAAATGAAAATATATTTTATATTTTATATTCTTCAAAGTAGCCACCCTTTGACTTTATGACAGCTTTGCACACTCTTGGAATTCTCTCAACCAGCTTCGTGAAGTAGTCACCTGGAATGCAGGTAAATTAGCAGGTGTGCATTGTTAAAAGTTAATTTGTGGAATTTCTTTCCTTCTTAATGTGTTTGAGACAATCAGTTGTGTTGTGACAAGATAGATTTGGTATACAGAAGATGGTCTTTTACCAAATAGGGCTAAGTCCATATGATGGCAAGAACAGATCAAACAAGCAAAGAGAAATGACAGTCCATCGATACTTTTAGAAATGAAGGTCAGTCAATCTGGAACATTTCAAGAACCTATAAAAGTGATGATGAAACTGGCTCACAGGAAAGGAAGACCCAGAGTTACCTCTGCTGCAGAGGATACATTTATTAGAGATAACTGCACCTCAGATTGCAGCCCAAATAGATGCTTCACAGAGTTCAAATAACAGACACATCTCAACGTCAATTGTTCAGAGGAGACTGCATGAATGAAGCGTTCATGGTCAAATTGCTGCAAAGAAACCACTACTAAAGGACATCAATAATAAGAAAATACTTGCTTGGGCCAAGAAACACAAGCAATGGACATTCAACTGGTGGATATCTGTCATTTGGTCTGATAAGTCCAACCGCCGTGAGACACAGAGTAGGTGAATGGATGACGTCCGCATATGTGAGTCCCACTGTGAAGCATGGAGGCGGAGGTGTGATGGTTTGGGGGTGCTTTACTGGTGACACTGTCTGTGATTTAATTACAATTCAAGGCACACTTAACCAGTATGGCTACCACAGCATTCTGCAGCGATACGCCATCCCATCTGGTTTGGGCTTAGTGGGACTATCATTTGTATTTCAACAGAACAATGACGCAACACACACATCCAGGCTAAATAAGGGCAATTTGACCAAGAAGGAGAGTGATGGAGTGCGGCAATCAGATGACCTGGGCTCCATAATCACCCGACCTCAACCCAATTGAGATGGTTTGGAATGAGTAGGACCGCAGATTGAAAGAAAAGCAGCCAACAAGTGCTCAGCATATGTGGGAACTCCGTTCGATACTTTTGTAAAAACATTCCTCATTAAGCTGGTTGAGAGATTGCCAAGAGTGTGCAAAGCTGTCATCATGGCAAAGGGTGGCTACTTTGAAGAATCTAAAATATATTTAGATTTGTTTAACACTTTTTTGGTTACTACATGATTCCATGTGTTTCATAGTTTTGATGTTTTCACTATTATTCTACAACTTGAATGAGTAGGTGTGTCCAAACTTTTGACTGGTCATGTATGTGAGTGATAATCAACTCGGGACTATGCGTTCTATGGAAAATAATGAACGACATAGAAGGCGTGTTTGACCTTCCATGGAGTTGCGTTATTTTCCAAAGAACGCATAGAGCCGAGTTGATTATCCCTTTTATACCGTGTCTATAATTTAACACATTTGCCACTAGAAATGTGTTCATTTGCCGGAAGAAATGTGTTCAACATCCACTGAAGTAGCTAGCAAGTTTACTAGATAGCTACAGTAGTTGCCGTGGTAACCAAACAAACAGACTTGCTAGTTTAGCTGACCAAACCATCAGTCCTAACAATACCACTACTGTTTTCTATTCAACTTTTGCTTTCAAACGCAGCTCAAACAAAACATGTACAAATTAAATATAGCCATTGAATTCAACCGTGCAAATATACTGTGCATTATAGGGAAATAATGCACACTTTAGAATGCCCTTCAAGCCAATCAGAAAGGAGTATTCAACAAAGCCATAGTATAATGTCTGAAATACACACGTCTGATCAAATGCAGACGGGTGTGGCATGGGCAGTGGCATGTTGGCCATATACCACAAACCCCTTAGGTATACCACAAACCCTGAGGTGTCTTGTTACTATTATAAAGTGGTTAGTTACAAACAAAAATAGAACCGTAAACAAGTATTTTTGCATCAAACCCGACATATATTGTCTGATATGCACTAATCAAATCCAGTTTCAGCCAATCAGCATCCAGGACCCAAACTACCCCGTTTATAATAGTTTATGAATACCATATACAGTGGGGAGAACAAGTATTTGATATACTGCCGATTTTGCAGGTTTTCCTACTTACAAAGCATGTAGAGGTGTCACGTTCTGACCTTAGTTTATTTTTTATGTCTTTGTGTTAGGTTGGTCAGGGCGTGAGTTGGGGTGGGTTGTCTATGTTCTTTTTTCTATGTTGTATTTTCTACGTGTATGGTTCTATTTTTTTTGTTATTTTTTGTTGTTGAATTTTCTCCCTTTTTCTCCCTAATTTCGTGGTATCCAATTGTTTTAGTAGCTACTATCTTCGCTACAACTCCCGTACGGGCTCGGGAGAGACGAAGGTCATCAAATCAAATCACATTTATTTATATAGCCCTTCGTACATCAGCTGATATCGCGTCGCTCCACAGGTAGTATCACTTTTTCACTTCATTTCATTACAGTCCCAACGGTGTGATTTGTTTGATCGTAGCTAGCTACATAGCTAGCTACATAGCCGTCTTTGTTTCAAAGATAATTGTGTAGTCTAGAGCGATTTTCTAGGTTAGCTAGCCAGCTAACGCAACGTAACGTAACCAACACTGCTAGCTAGCCAGCTAGCTCCCCCGATAAGCAGCATTGTAGAAACTTCACACTCAACGGTACGACTTGATTAGGTAGTGTCAACAACGCAGCTAGCCTACCCCAGCAGTACTCTATCATTTTAATCATTTTAGTCAATTAGATTCTTGCACGTAATTTAACTTTCTGAACATTCGAGACGTGCTAGTCCACTTGTCATTCCAATCTCCTCTGCATTAGCGTAGCCTCTTCTCTAGCCTGTCAACTATGTGTCTGTCTATCCCTGTTCTCTCCTCTCTGCACAGACCATACAAACGCTCCACACCGCATGGCCGCAGCCACCCTAATCTGGTGGTCCCAGCGCACGACCCACGTGGAGTTCCAGGTCTCCGGTAGCCTCTGGAACTGCCGATCTGCGGCCAACAAGGCAGAGTTCATCTCAGCCTATGTCTCCTCCAGTCCTCGACTTCTTGGCTCTGACGGAAACATGGATCACCACAGACAACACCGCTACTCCTACTGCTCTCTCTTCGTCCGCCCACGTGCTCTCGCACAGAGAGCTTCTGGTCAGCGGGGTGGTGGCACCGGGATCCTCATCTCTCCCAAGTGGTCATTCTCTCTTTCTCCCCTTACCCATCTGTCTATCGCCTCCTTTGAATTCCATGCTGTCACAGTTACCAGCCCTTTCAAGCTTAACATCCTTATCATTTATCGCCCTCCAGGTTCCCTCGGAGAGTTCATCAATGAGCTTGATGCCTTGATAAGCTCCTTTCCTGAGGACGGCTCACCTCTCACAGTTCTGGGCGACTTTAACCTCCCCACGTCTACCTTTGACTCATTCCTCTCTGCCTCCTTCTTTCCACTCCTCTCCTCTTTTGACCTCACCCTCTCACCTTCCCCCTACTCACAAGGCAGGCAATACGCCGACCTCATCTTTACTAGATGCTGTTCCTCCACTAACCTCACTGCAACTCCCCTCCAAGTCTCCGACCACTACCTTGTATCCTTTTCCCTCTCGCTCTCATCCAACACTTCCCACACTGCCCCTACTCGGATGGTATCGCGCCGTCCCAACCTTCGCTCTCTCTCCCCCGCTACCCTCTCCTCTTCCATCCTATCATCTCTTCCTCTGCTCAAACCTTCTCCAACCTATCTCCTGATTCTGCCTCCTCAACCCTCCTCTCCTCCCTTTCTGCATCCTTTGACTCTCTATGTCCCCTATCCTCCAGGCCGGCTCGGTCCTCCCCTCCCGCTCCGTGGCTCGACGACTCATTGCGAGCTCACAGAACAGGGCTCCGGGCAGCCGAGCGGAAATGGAGGTCGCCTCCCTGCAGACCTGGCATCCTTTCACTCCTCCTCTCTACATTTTCCTCCTCTGTCTCTGCTGCTAAAGCCACTTTCTACCACTCTAAATTCCAAGCATCTGCCTCTAACCCTAGGAAGCTCTTTGCCACCTTCTCCTCCCTCTTGAATCCTCCTCCCCCTCCTCCCTCTCTGCAGATGACTTCACAACCATTTTGAAAAGAAAATCCGATCCTCGTTGCTAAGTCAACGACACCGCTGGTTCTGCTCACACTGCCTACCCTGTGCTCTGACCTCTTTCTCCCCTCTCTCTCCAGATGACATCTCACGTCTTGTGACGGCCGGCCGCCCAACAACCTGCCCGCTTGACCCTATCCCCTCCTCTCTTCTCCAGACCATCTCCGGTGACCTTCTCCCTTACCTCACCTCGCTCATCAACTCATCCCTGACCGCTGGCTACGTCCCTCCCGTCTTCAAGAGAGCGAGAGTTGCACCCTTCTGAAAAAACCTACACTCGATCCCTCCGATGTCAACAACTACAGACCAGTATCCCTTCTTTCTTTTCTCTCCAAAACTCTTGAACGTGCCGTCCTTGGCCAGCTCTCCGCTATCTCTCTCAGAATGACCTTCTTGATCCAAATCAGTCAGGTTTCAAGACTAGTCATTCAACTGAGACTGCTCTTCTCTGTATCACGGAGGCGCTCCGCACTGCTAAAGCTAACTCTCTCTCCTCTGCTCTCATCCTTCTAGACCTATCGGCTGCCTTCGATACTGTGAACCATCAGATCCTCCTCTCCACCCTCTCCAGTTGGGCATCTCCGGCGCGTGCCCACGCTTGATTGCGTCCTACCTGACAGGTCGCTCCCTACCAGGTGGCGTGGCGAGAATCCCGTCTCTCCTCACCACGCGCTCTCACCACTGGTGTCCCCCAGGGCTCTGTTCTAGGCCCTCTCCTATTCTCGCTATACACCAAGTCACTTGGCTCTGTCATAACCTCACATGGTCTCTCCTATCATTGCTATGCAGACGACACACAATTAATCTTCTCCTTTCCCCCTTCTGACGACCAGGTGGGAATCGCATCTCTGCATGTCTGGCAGACATATCAGTGTGGATGACGGATCATCACCTCAAGCTGAACCTCGGCAAGACGGAGCTGCTCTTCCTCCCGGGGAAGGACTGCCCGTTCCATGATCTCGCCATCAGTTGACAACTCCATTGTGTCCTCGTCCCAGAGCGCTAAGAACCTTGGCGTGATCCTGGACAACACCCTGTCGTTCTCAAATAACATCAAGGCGGTGGCCCGTTCCTGTAGGTTCATGCTCTACAACAGAGAGTACGACCCTGCCTCACACAGAAGCGGCGAGGTCTAATCCAGGCACTTGTCATCTCCCGTCTGGATTACTGCAACTCGCTGTTGGCTGGGCTCCCTGCCTGTGCCATTAAACCCACAACTCATCCAGAACGCAGCCCGTCTGGTGTTCAACCTTCCCAAGTTCTCTCACGTCACCCCGCTCCTCCGCTCTCCACTGGCTTCCAGTTGAAGCTCGCATCCGCTACAAGACCATGGTGCTTGCCTACGGAGCTGTGAGGGGAATGGCACCTCACTACCTCCAGGCTCTGATCAGACCCTACACCCAAACAAGGGCACTGCGTTCATCCACCTCTGGCCTGCTCGCCTCCCTACCACTGAGGAAGTACAGTTCCGCTCAGCCCAGTCAAAACTGTTCGCTGCTCTGGCCCCCCAATGGTGGAACAAACTCCCTCACGACGCCAGGACAGCGGAGTCAATCACCACCTTCCGGAGACACCTGAAACCCCACCTCTTTAAGGAATACCTAGGATAGGATAAAGTAATCCTTCTCCCCTCCCCCCCTTAAAAGACCTAGATGCACTATTGTAAAGTGGCTGTTCCACTGGATGTCATAAGGTGAAAGCACCAATTTGTAAGTCGCTCTGGATAAGAGCGTCTGCTAAATGACTTAAATGTAAATGTAAATGTAAAGTGCTGTACAGAAACCCAGCCTAAAACCCCAAACAGCAAACAATGCAGGTGTAAAAGCACGGTGGCTAGAAAACTCCCTAGAAAGGCCAAAACCTAGGAAGAAACCTAGAGAGGAACCAGGCTATGTGGGGTGGCCAGTCCTCTTCTGGCTGTGCCGGGTAGAGATTATAACAGAACATGACCAAGATGTTCAAATGTTCTAAATGACCAGCATGGTGAATAATAATAAGGCAGAACAGTTGAAACCGGAGCAGCAGCACAGTCAGGTGGACTGGGGACAGCAGAGTCATCATGTCAGGTGGAAGTCCTGGGGCACGGTCCTAGGGCTCAGGTCTCCTCCGAGAGAGAGAAAGAAAGAGAGAATTAGAGAGAGCATATGTGGGGTGGTCAGTCCTCTTCTGGCTGTGCCGGGTGGAGATTATAACAGAACGTGGCCAAGATGTTCAAATGTTCATAAATGACCAGCATGGTTGAATAATAGTAAGGCAGAACAGTTGAAACTGGAGCAGCAGCATGGCCAGGTGGACTGGGGACAGCAAGGAGTCATCATGTCAGGTAGTCCTGGGGCATGGTCCTAGGGCTCAGGTCCTCCGAGAGAGAGAAAGAAAGAGAGAAGGACAGAATTAGAAAACGCACACTTAGATTCACACAGGACACCGATACACAACCCAACCAAGCCTGGCAACCTTGGTTAGCGCACATTGCGCCCGGCCCGCCACAGGAGTCGCTGGTGCGCGATGAGACAAGGACATCCCTACCAGCCAAGCCCACCCTAACCCAGATGACGCTAGGCCAATTGTGCGTCGCCCCACGGACCTCCCGGTCGCGGCCGGTTACGACAGAGCCTGGAGTCTGATGTTTTTTTTGTGAACATTAAATATGAACAATTTCCACGCTGCGCTTTGGTCTCATTACAACTACGATCGTTACAGAATCACCCACCAACCAAGGACCAAGCAGCGTGGTGGTAAGGAGCAGCACTATCTGGTGGAGGTGACAACATGGGACCAAATAGAGAGTTGATCGGTCAACCCAGGGAGAGTGCCGGAGCCCGCCTGGGATTGTCTGGAGCAGTGCGAGGAGGGTTACAGGAGAATGGAGTTGGCGACACGAACATGGCAGCGCAACTGGCCTAGTATGGTTCTCAATCAGAGGCAGGTGTCGTTCGTTGTCTCTGGTTGAGAATCACACTTAGGTAGCCTTTTCCACCTGTGTTTGGTGGGTGATTATTTTCTGTTTAGGTTGTTTCCCTGATAGAACGGTGCGCTTTCGTTTTCTCCGTTTGTCATTTTGTTTGAGTGTTTTTTTGTGAACATTAAACATGAACAATTTCCACGCTGCGCTTTGGTCTCATTCCAACTACGATTGTTACAAGAGGTCTGTAATTTTTATCATAGGTACACTTCAACGGTAAGAGACGGAATCTAAAACAAAAATCCAGAAAATCACATTGTATGAGTTTTAAGTAATTCATTTGCATTTTATTGCATGACATAAGTATTTGATCACCTACCAACCAGTAGTTTTTATTTAAGAAGCCCTCCTGTTCTCCACAGGACGACTGCACCGTATGGAGGGGAGGATGGATGGGGCCATGTATCGCGAGATCTTGGCCAATAACCTCCATCTCTCAGTAAGAGCGTTGAAGATGGGTCGTGGCTGGGTCTTCCAGCATGACAACGACCCGAAAGACACAGCCAGGGCACCTAAGGAGTGGCTCCGTAAGAAGCATCTCAATGTCCCGGAGTGGCCTCTGCCAGTCTCCAGACCTGAACCCAATAGAAACCCGAAGGCGACAGCCCCGAAACCTGAAGGATCTGTAGAAGGTCTGTATGGAGGAGTGGGCCAAAATTCCTGCTGCAGTGTGTGCAAACATGGTCAAGAACTACAGGAAACGTATGATCTCTGTAATTGCAAACAAAGGTTTCTGTACCAAATATTAAGTTCTGCTTTTCTGATGTATCAAATACTTATGTCATGCAATAAAATGCAAATTAATTACTTAAAAATCATACAATGTGATTTTCTGGATTTTTGTTTTAGATTCCGTCTCTCACAGTTGAAGTGTACCTATGATAAAAATTACAGACCTCTACATGCTTTGTAAGTAGGAAAACCTGCAAAATCGGCAGTGTATCAAATACTTGTTCTCCCCACTGTATGTACTTTCCCTTGCTCTTAGATCAATCATCCAGAACATCCAACATATCTTTCTAATCACACCTCCCATTCCTATCAAATAAACCGACAATCTCCCTTAAAGCTGTGCCTCCTCTCCTCCTGTGTCATTTCCGATACACCACCACAATAGCCCACACCCAAACCACCAGCAAATTCACTACCAGATTATTTGAACTGCAGTCATTTCAAGTCAACCACAACCCTGATTATTTTTTACACCAGTGTTATTTCATACATGCAGCTAACTTTTCGCTTTCTTTCATTCAGTTTCTTTCACACTGTTTTGGATTGCTTTATGTGATGCAATAGATTGAAGATGAACTGCTTTTCTGAACTTATACAGTAGGCCTACTTCAATGACAGTATCTGGCCATTGGAGGGCATTATATGCAAAGAAATTGTATGGGTGAAACAAAGCGCTGTAAGGCTTACCATCATTGGATTCAGTACCATAACAAAATACCAAAAAATATCCAATATAGAGACAATCTAAATGCAATGCAATTTCCTGGTGCAGCAGCTTGGTAATTCTGAGGTGGGTGTATGTTTAATTTCCTATCTACCAGTAGCTATGAATTTTACACTGAGTGACAGGTTGAATATTGAATATTCATCATGTCGTTTTCATTAACATGTTGGATGCTTCATTTACAGCAAATGTAATAACATGGCATTAGCAAGAGTTTGAAAGGAATTCCTCATGAGATATACTAAACTCAATCAAATGTTGCAGGCCTACTTTGCACATTAAAGTGTGGCCTATTTGAATTGTGTTTCAAATAACACGAGAACATGAAATCCCAAGTTCATCCATATCTGAGAAACATAAGACTATCATTGAATAGATATTGATGTGGCAGTGAATGTTTAGGCCTGGTAATTTCCACGTAAAAAGACCTGTGAGCACCAACATGGAAAGTTCATAGGAGCATGTCAAATTGGGTGTCACATGCAAGCAAAGAGTCTATATAAAAAAAAGTGGAATAACCAAAGGCATTTATTTCCTGTCAAACAGGAAAACACCTACCAGGAAAAAGTCTTAAAAGTTACTAGAAATACATCAAAACACAATGTTGAAGTCAAGACCCCTGCCAACTAACATCAACACTTATGTCGTTTTTTGATAAAATGTTCTGCCGTCTGTAAACATTGCCTTGTGCCTTGACATTTCGTTAGTGTTTTTACCGATATCAATTTTGTTTTTGAATTATGAAATGATTAAAACTAGAAATTCCATTACTGAATTTCCCCCCCAAAAAATCAGTAACGGAATTTCTTCAATTGAATTGGCTTCAATGGGAAATCATAGTAGTCACACACCACAGTTGGATTTACTGTAGAGTTCAGTGCAGTACACAGAGCACACCAGAGTTGGATTTACTGTAGAGTTCAGTGCAGTACACAGAGCACACCACAGTTGGATTTACTGTAGAGTTCAGTGCAGTACACAGAGCACACCAGAGTTGGATTTACTGTAGAGTTCAGTGCAGTACACAGAGCACACCAGAGTTGGATTTACTGTAGAGTTCAGTGCAGTACACAGAGCACACCAGAGTTGGATTTACTGTAGAGTTCAGTGCAGTACACAGAGCACACCAGAGTTGGATTTACTGTAGAGTTCAGTGCAGTACACAGAGCACACCAGAGTTGGATTTACTGTAGAGTTCAGTGCAGTACACAGAGCACACCAGAGTTGGATTTACTGTAGAGTTCAGTGCAGTACACAGAGCACACCAGAGTTGAGTACACTATAATTTACTGTAGAGTTCAGTGCAGTACACAGAGCACACCAGAGTTGAGTACACTATCATTTACTGTAGAGTTCAGTGCAGTACACAGAGCACACCAGAGTTGAGTACACTATCATTTACTGTAGAGTTCAGTGCAGTACACAGAGCACACCAGAGTTGAGTACACTATCATTTACTGTAGAGTTCAGTGCAGTACACAGAGCACACCAGAGTTGAGTACACTATCATTTACTGTAGAGTTCAGTGCAGTACACAGAGCACACCAGAGTTGAGTACACTATCATTTACTGTAGAGTTCAGTGCAGTACACAGAGCACACCAGAGTTGAGTACACTATCATTTACTGTAGAGTTCAGTGCAGTACACAGAGCACACCAGAGTTGAGTACACTATCATTTACTGTAGAGTTCAGTGCAGTACACAGAGCACACCAGAGTTGAGTACACTATCATTTACTGTAGAGTTCAGTGCAGTACACAGAGCACACCAGAGTTGAGTACACTATCATTTACTGTAGAGTTCAGTGCAGTACACAGAGCACACCAGAGTTGAGTACACTACAATTTACTGTAGAGTTCAGTGCAGTACACAGAGCACACCAGAGTTGAGTACACTATAATTTACTGTAGAGTTCAGTGCAGTACACAGAGCACACCAGAGTTGAGTACACTATAATTTACTGTATTGTACTGTACTATATTCTACTTTACTGTACTCTCCTGAACTCTACTCCAGTGTTCTGTGCTATGCTGTACTGTACTCTACTGAGATATACTGTGCTTTACTTTGACGTCCAAACTTGTGAAACATATGACTGGTTCAGATTTAGACCGGTCCAGACCAACCAAATTGGGTCTTGTTTGGGGGCAGAGCGCATTCAAATAATAGCCAATGTGTAGAATTATTCTCAAATATGCAAAGGAGGATATTAAATATTTATAGCTTTGCGTACATAATTAGGATATACCACCATGAAGGGAATAACATTTCATATGCATAAATTAGGCACTTACGTGTGTGTAGTGCAGATGAGGGACCAATGATGAAATTCCGTTTCCGGGTGTAAATCAACTTCACTTACTGTAGCTCAATAACCAGAATAGATTTTTCTCTAAGTCAATGTGTCATGTTATAGTTGACACCCTGTTCCTTCTGCAGACATCGTTGAATTTGAATTCAGAACAGATATTTAATCATTTCACACCACCCTTGATAAGAAAGAGATTGGGGCAAGAACCACAAAGCCCCAACTATCAATGTACCAATCATGGTTAGCCCAAGCTACAATCTAGTGGGTTTTCTGATAATCTCCCTCTCGGAAGACATAAAAAGACAAGGTTTCCCTGGGAAGAACCCTCCCTAGACGCAAAGGATTCTACAAATATTTAAGAGTTTGGGGAAAACGTCTACACATAAAAAACTGAGGGCAATTTTAGAAAAATTCTGTTACCAAACTTAGCATCTGCACAGTTCTTCCAGTAAACGTGTTTTGTAGAATGTTGAATGTAAGTTGTTAAACTTAGTCATTTTGTATAGAGTTCCATGGTTTGTTAAAGTTTGAAATCAATCGTTTTTTGTTTGGCATACATTCTCAGCGCAATTCCGTTACCATAGAGTTGCCCGCCTACAGAACAAAGACTGTAAGAAAAAATAACACATTGACAAATTATTTTCTGGGATTTTCAGTTGGGTCCAATGTGGAAAACGGCTTAGAAAGATAGAATAGTGAACAACTCTTTCTAACATCAAAATGGTGTTGTTTTTGACCCACTTATGAATCCCACAGTGTAATCTTGTTATTCTTTGTTTAATAATGTACAGTAGGTTTATCTCTGATTTTGCTTTTGCTTTGATCCATATTCCCTATCAGATGTGTTCTTAGAAGATCAAGTTTACACTAGTCTGACTCCATGCCTCCAGATCAACCAGGACAAAATAGGAATTGAGGCAACACTCAATGGGGGGGGGGGGGTTCATTATACAACATTAAGACACCATGGGGACAGAGATTTGTTTACAAAGGAATACAAAATAATTGATTGTGTGTTGTGAGTCTATGCTACAATTATGATTTTTATTTAACATATTTATATTAACCTAGACACAGCCTACTTACGGGGTATCAAAGTAATACATGCTTATCACAGTTGCTGTCACTTTTGGCCAATAAAAGACATCCAAGGTAGGACAAAAATAAACATATTTGGGGGATTGAATGATCCCATTATTTAAAAAAAGATTCCTTGAGAGTTGTCTAAATATGATACAAGCAGAAGAGTTCTGCTGCAGAACTTGTGTTTATTTCCAGAAGATGTGGCCTTAATCTATTCACATTTTCTGGCTATACTACTGCAATTACAGTCCAATATAATTGTTGGACAGTGCTTTAGGGCATTTCAATTTCAATCTCTTACTAGCCAAGATCAAATGTGAAATTATGGATCTGAGATTCATGTATATTTGATCAAAAGCTGTATGAGCTGACAAGTCTTAAAAATCCTGCCTCTAAGCGTTTATCACACCGCAGAAAAAAACCCTTGTGAATGATTTTTTATGCTAGAAAAAAAGACCTTTTAATGAAACAATGAATAATAATTATCTAAAGGACCTTTTGTTTCAAATCCAGCATTTCTTCTTGACTTCTGATCGAAACAGATCAAATCTTATCAGTATGATGAAACATGTGCAGCAGAACAACATCAACGAATGCAGTAAACATTCAAAACAACATTTGCATATTACTTTCAACTTCCCAATTATATCACCATACACGGAAAATGCAAACATGAATGCATAATGCACATGCTGCCAATCCATTCTAATAGTTGTTCTGACTGAGTAACCTACAGTTAAACAGTTTCAAGTTGGGAGATAAACAGTGACTCACAAAAGTCATCAGACTGTGATTTAAACAGTAACTCAAAGAGATGATGGTTATGATATGGCAGCCCCTGAAGGGATAGAGGTAGGTACGTTATCACAAAAACACTGTGCTTAGCTCTTCCACCACCGCAGGCCATGCTTTCAGTGAGATTACTGATAACCTACAGCAGTCTGGGGCCCGCTCTCTCTGCTTACATATGCACCTTTATTTTCCCCATGATCTGGCCAGGTGGAACAAAAATGAAAGCCTTTATTTATTTATATTCTTTATTTTGGCTCAGCACAGCTGCCATGACCTGGGGACCAGTAACAGCATTGGTTGATATCTCAGTCTGTAGAAAGGTTGCCAAGTGCCTTGAAGACCGTAGCTAGGGAGAGATAGGCATCAGTTATTAGGGGGGTGCCGATGGGTGACTGACAGGAGAGACAGACAGGAGCAGACATCAGTCACCAAGGCTGTGGGGATGGGTGACTGACAGGAGAGACAGACAGCAGCAGACATCAGTCATCAAGGCTGTGGGGATGGGTGACTGACAGGAGAGACAGACAGGAGCAGACATCAGTCATCAAGGCTGTGGGGATGGGTGGCCAAGAGGGGAGACATACAGCAGCAGACATCAGTCACCAAGGCTGTGGGGATGGGTGACTGACAGGAGAGACAGACAGCAGCAGACATCAGTCATCAAGGCTGTGGGGATGGGTGGCCAAGAGGGGAGACATACAGCAGCAGACATCAGTCACCAAGGCTGTGGGGATGGATGGCCAAGAGGGGAGACATACAGCAGCAGACATCAGTCACCAAGGCTGTGGGGATGGGTGGCCAAGAGGGGAGACATACAGCAGCAGACATCAGTCACCAAGGCTGTGGGGATGGGTGGCCAAGATGGGGGAGACATACAGCAGCAGACATCAGTCACCAAGGCTGTGGGGATGGGTGGCCAAGAGGGAGACATACAGCAGCAGACATCAGTCACCAAGGCTGTGGGGATGGGTGACCAGAGGGAGACATACAGCAGCAGACATCAGTCACCAAGGCTGTGGGGATGGGTGGCCAAGAGGGGAGACATACAGCAGCAGACATCAGTCACCAAGGCTGTGGGGATGGGTGGCCAAGAGGGGAGACATACAGCAGCAGACATCAGTCACAAGGCTGTGGGATGGATGGCCAAGAAGGGAGACATACAGCAGCAGACATCAGTCACCAAGGCTGTGGGGATGGGTGGCCAGAGGAGACATACAGCAGCAGACATCAGTCACCAAGGCTGTGGGGATGGATGGCCAAGAGGAGACATACAGCAGCAGACATCAGTCACCAAGGCTGTGGGGATGGGTGGCCAAGAGGGGAGACATACAGCAGCAGACATCAGTCACCAAGGCTGTGGGGATGGGTGGCCAAGAGGGGAGACATACAGCAGCAGACATCAGTCACCAAGGCTGTGGGGATGGGTGGCCAAGAGGGGAGACATACAGCAGCAGACATCAGTCACCAAGGCTGTGGGGATGGGTGGCCAAGAGGGGAGACATACAGCAGCAGACATCAGTCACCAAGGCTGTGGGGATGGGTGGCCAAGAGGGGAGACATACAGCAGCAGACATCAGTCACCAAGGCTGTGGGGATGGGTGGCCAGAGAGGAGACATACAGCAGCAGACATCAGTCACCAAGGCTGTGGGGATGGGTGGCCAAGAGGGGAGACATACAGCAGCAGACATCAGTCACCAAGGCTGTGGGGATGGGTGGCCAAGAGGGGAGACATACAGCAGCAGACATCATGGGTCACAGCAGCAGGCTGCTGGGGATGGGTGGCCAAGAGGGGAGACATACAGCAGCAGACATCAGTCACCAAGGCTGTGGGGATGGGTGGCCAAGAGGGGAGACATACAGCAGCAGACATCAGTCACCAAGGCTGTGGGGATGGGTGGCCAAGAGGGGAGACATACAGCAGCAGACATCAGTCACCAAGGCTGTGGGGATGGGTGGCCAAGAGGGAGACATACAGCAGCAGACATCAGTCACCAAGGCTGTGGGGATGGGTGGCCAAGAGGGAGACATACAGCAGCAGACATCAGTCACCAAGGCTGTGGGGATGGGTGGCCAAGAGGGGAGACATACAGCAGCAGACATCAGTCACCAAGGCTGTGGGGATGGGTGGCCAAGAGGGGAGACATACAGCAGCAGACATCAGTCACCAAGGCTGTGGGGATGGGTGGCCAAGAGGGGAGACATACAGCAGCAGACATCAGTCACCAAGGCTGTGGGGATGGGTGGCCAAGAGGGAGACATACAGCAGCAGACATCAGTCACCAAGGCTGTGGGGATGGGTGGCCAAGAGGGGAGACATACAGCAGCAGACATCAGTCACCAAGGCTGTGGGGATGGATGGCCAAGAGGGGAGACATACAGCAGCAGACATCAGTCACCAAGGCTGTGGGGATGGGTGGCCAAGAGGGGAGACATACAGCAGCAGACATCAGTCACCAAGGCTGTGGGGATGGGTGGCCAAGAGGAGACATACAGCAGCAGACATCAGTCACCAAGGCTGTGGGGATGGGTGGCCAAGAGGGAGACATACAGCAGCAGACATCAGTCACCAAGGCTGTGGGGATGGGTGGCCAAGAGGGGAGACATACAGCAGCAGACATCAGTCACCAAGGCTGTGGGGATGGGTGGCCAAGAGGGGAGACATACAGCAGCAGACATCAGTCACCAAGGCTGTGGGGATGGGTGACTGACAGGAGAGACAGACAGCAGCAGACATCAGTCACCAAGGCTGTGGGGATGGGTGGCCAAGAGGGGAGACATACAGCAGCAGACATCAGTCACCAAGGCTGTGGGGATGGGTGGCCAAGAGGGGAGACATACAGCAGCAGACATCAGTCACCAAGGCTGTGGGGATGGGTGGCCAAGAGGGGAGACATACAGCAGCAGACATCAGTCACCAAGGCTGTGGGGATGGGTGGCCAAGAGGGAGACATACAGCAGCAGACATCAGTCACCAAGGCTGTGGGGATGGGTGGCCAAGAGGGGAGACATACAGCAGCAGACATCAGTCACCAAGGCTGTGGGGATGGGTGGCCAAGAGGGGAGACATACAGCAGCAGACATCAGTCACCAAGGCTGTGGGGATGGGTGGCCAAGAGGGGAGACATACAGCAGCAGACATCAGTCACCAAGGCTGTGGGGATGGGTGGCCAAGAGGAGACATACAGCAGCAGACATCAGACATCACCAAGGCTGTGGGGATGGATGGCCAAGAGGGGAGACATACAGCAGCAGACATCAGTCACCAAGGCTGTGGGGATGGGTGGCCAAGAGGGAGACATACAGCAGCAGACATCAGTCACCAAGGCTGTGGGGATGGGTGGCCAAGAGGAGACATACAGCAGCAGACATCAGTCACCAAGGCTGTGGGGATGGGTGGCCAAGAGGGAGACATACAGCAGCAGACATCAGTCACCAAGGCTGTGGGGATGGGTGGCCAAGAGGGGAGACATACAGCAGCAGACATCAGTCACCAAGGCTGTGGGGATGGGTGGCCAAGAGGGAGACATACAGCAGCAGACATCAGTCACCAAGGCTGTGGGGATGGGTGGCCAAGAGGGAGACATACAGCAGCAGACATCAGTCACCAAGGCTGTGGGGATGGGTGGCCAAGAGGGGAGACATACAGCAGCAGACATCAGTCACCAAGGCTGTGGGGATGGGTGGCCAAGAGGGGAGACATACAGCAGCAGACATCAGTCACCAAGGCTGTGGGGATGGGTGGCCAGAGGAGACATACAGCAGCAGACATCAGTCACCAAGGCTGTGGGGATGGATGGCCAAGAGGGGAGACATACAGCAGCAGACATCAGTCACCAAGGCTGTGGGGATGGGTGGCCAAGAGGGGAGACATACAGCAGCAGACATCAGTCACCAAGGCTGTGGGGATGGATGGCCAAGAGTGGAGACATACAGCAGCAGACATCAGTCACCAAGGCTGTGGGGATGGGTGGCCAAGAGGGGAGACATACAGCAGCAGACATCAGTCACCAAGGCTGTGGGGATGGGTGGCCAAGAGGGGAGACATACAGCAGCAGACATCAGTCACCAAGGCTGTGGGGATGGGTGGCCAAGAGGGGAGACATACAGCAGCAGACATCAGTCACCAAGGCTGTGGGGATGGGTGGCCAAGAGGGGAGACATACAGCAGCAGACATCAGTCACCAAGGCTGTGGGGATGGGTGGCCAAGAGGGGAGACATACAGCAGCAGACATCAGTCACCAAGGCTGTGGGGATGGATGGCCAAGAGGGGAGACATACAGCAGCAGACATCAGTCACCAAGGCTGTGGGAATGGATGGCCAAGAGGGGAGACATACAGCAGCAGACATCAGTCACCAAGGCTGTGGGGATGGGTGGCCAAGAGGGGAGACATACAGCAGCAGACATCAGTCACCAAGGCTGTGGGGATGGGTGGCCAAGAGGGGAGACATACAGCAGCAGACATCAGTCACCAAGGCTGTGGGGATGGGTGGCCAAGAGGGAGACATACAGCAGCAGACATCAGTCACCAAGGCTGTGGGGATGGATGGCCAAGAGGGGAGACATACAGCAGCAGACATCAGTCACCAAGGCTGTGGGGATGGGTGGCCAAGAGGGGGAGACATACAGCAGCAGACATCAGTCACCAAGGCTGTGGGGATGGGTGGCCAAGAGGGGAGACATACAGCAGCAGACATCAGTCACCAAGGCTGTGGGGATGGGTGGCCAAGAGGGGAGACATACAGCAGCAGACATCAGTCACCAAGGCTGTGGGGATGGGTGGCCAAGAGGGAGACATACAGCAGCAGACATCAGTCACCAAGGCTGTGGGGATGGGTGGCCAAGAGGGGAGACATACAGCAGCAGACATCAGTCACCAAGGCTGTGGGGATGGGTGGCCAAGAGGGAGACATACAGCAGCAGACATCAGTCACCAAGGCTGTGGGGATGGGTGGCCAAGAGGGAGACATACAGCAGCAGACATCAGTCACCAAGGCTGTGGGGATGGGTGGCCAAGAGGGGAGACATACAGCAGCAGACATCAGTCACCAAGGCTGTGGGGATGGGTGGCCAAGAGGGGAGACATACAGCAGCAGACATCAGTCACCAAGGCTGTGGGGATGGGTGGCCAAGAGGGGAGACATACAGCAGCAGACATCAGTCACCAAGGCTGTGGGGATGGATGGCCAAGAGGAGACATACAGCAGCAGACATCAGTCACCAAGGCTGTGGGGATGGATGGCCAAGAGGGGAGACATACAGCAGCAGACATCAGTCACCAAGGCTGTGGGGATGGATGGCCAAGAGGGGAGACATACAGCAGCAGACATCAGTCACCAAGGCTGTGGGGATGGGTGGCCAAGAGGGGAGACATACAGCAGCAGACATCAGTCACCAAGGCTGTGGGGATGGGTGGCCAAGAGGGGAGACAAACAGCAGCAGACATCAGTCACCAAGGCTGTGGAGATGGGTGGCCAAGAGGGGAGACATACAGCAGCAGACATCAGTCACCAAGGCTGTGGGGATGGATGGCCAGAGGGGAGACATACAGCAGCAGACATCAGTCACCAAGGCTGTGGGGATGGATGGCCAAGAGGGAGACATACAGCAGCAGACATCAGTCACCAAGGCTGTGGGGATGGGTGGCCAAGAGGGGAGACATACAGCAGCAGACATCAGTCACCAAGGCTGTGGGGATGGGTGGCCAGAGGAGACATACAGCAGCAGACATCAGTCACCAAGGCTGTGGGGATGGATGGCCAAGAGGGGAGACATACAGCAGCAGACATCAGTCACCAAGGCTGTGGGGATGGATGGCCAAGAGGGGGAGACATACAGCAGCAGACATCAGTCACCAAGGCTGTGGGGATGGGTGGCCAAGAGGGAGACATACAGCAGCAGACATCAGTCACAGACAAGTCACCAAGGCTGTGGGGATGGGTGGCCAAGAGGGAGACATACAGCAGCAGACATCAGTCACCAAGGCTGTGGAGATGGGTGGCCAAGAGGGGAGACATACAGCAGCAGACATCAGTCACCAAGGCTGTGGGGATGGGTGGCCAAGAGGGGAGACATACAGCAGCAGACATCAGTCACCAAGGCTGTGGGGATGGATGGCCAAGTCACCAAGGCTGTGGGGATGGGTGGGAGACATACAGCAGCAGACATCAGTCACCAAGGCTGTGGGGATGGGTGACTGACAGGAGAGACAGACAGCAGCAGACATCAGTCACCAAGGCTGTGGGGATGGGTGGCCAAGAGGGAGACATACAGCAGCAGACATCAGTCACCAAGGCTGTGGGGATGGATGGCCAAGAGGGGAGACATACAGCAGCAGACATCAGTCACCAAGGCTGCTGTGGGGATGGGTGGCCAAGAGGAGACATACAGCAGCAGACATCAGTCACCAAGGCTGTGGGGATGGGTGGCCAAGAGGGAGACATACAGCAGCAGACATCAGTCACCAAGGCTGTGGGGATGGATGGCCAAGAGGGGAGACATACAGCAGCAGACATCAGTCACCAAGGCTGTGGGGATGGGTGGCCAAGAGGGAGACATACAGCAGCAGACATCAGTCACCAAGGCTGTGGGGATGGGTGGCCAAGAGGGAGACATACAGCAGCAGACATCAGTCACCAAGGCTGTGGGGATGGGTGGCCAGAGGGGAGACATACAGCAGCAGACATCAGTCACCAAGGCTGTGGGGATGTGGCCAAGGGGATGGATCAGCCAGGCTGTGGGGATGGAGAGGGGAGACATACAGCAGCAGACATCAGTCACCAAGGCTGTGGGGATGGATGGCCAAGAGGGAGACATACAGCAGCAGACATCAGTCACCAAGGCTGTGGGGATGGGTGGCCAAGAGGGAGACATACAGACATCAGCAGACTGTGGGGATCAGTCACCAAGGCTCAGTCACCCCAAGGCTGTGGGGATGGGTGGCCAGAGGGGAGACATACAGCAGCAGACATCAGTCACCAAGGCTGTGACATACAGGGATGGGTGGCCTGTGGGGATGGAGCCAAGAGGAGACATACAGCAGCAGACATCAGTCACCAAGGCTGTGGGGATGGATGGCCAAGAGGAGACATACAGCAGCAGACATCAGTCACCAAGGCTGTGGGGATGGGTGGCCAAGAGGAGACATACAGCAGCAGACATCAGTCACCAAGGCTGTGGGGATGGGTGGCCAAGAGGGAGACATACAGCAGCAGACATCAGTCACCAAGGCTGTGGGGATGGGTGGCCAAGAGGGGAGACATACAGCAGCAGACATCAGTCACCAAGGCTGTGGGGATGGATGGCCAAGAGGGGAGACATACAGCAGCAGACATCAGTCACCAAGGCTGTGGGGATGGATGGCCAAGAGGGGAGACATACAGCAGCAGACATCAGTCACCAAGGCTGTGGGGATGGGTGGCCAAGAGGGAGACATACAGCAGCAGACATCAGTCACCAAGGCTGTGGGGATGGATGGCCAAGAGGGAGACATACAGCAGCAGACATCAGTCACCAAGGCTGTGGGGGGATGGGTGGCCAAGAGGAGACATACAGCAGCAGACATCAGTCACCAAGGCTGTGGGGATGGGTGGCCAAGAGGGGAGACATGCAGCAGCAGACATCAGTCACCAAGGCTGTGAGGGGATGGGTGGCCAAGAGGGAGACATACAGCAGCAGACATCAGTCACCAAGGCTGTGGGGATGGGTGGCCAAGAGGGGAGACATACAGCAGCAGACATCAGTCACCAAGGCTGTGGGGATGGGTGGCCAAGAGGGAGACATACAGCAGCAGACATCAGTCACCAAGGCTGTGGGGATGGATGGCCAAGAGGGGAGACATACAGCTGTGGGGATGGATGACCCAGAGAGGGGGGACATACAGCAGCAGACATCAGTCACCAAGGCTGTGGGGATGGGTGGCCAAGAGGGGGAGACATACAGCAGCAGACATCAGTCACCAAGGCTGTGGGGATGGTGGCCAAGAGGGAGACATACAGCAGCAGACATCAGTCACCAAGGCTGTGGGGATGGTGGCCAAGAGGGGAGACATACAGCAGCAGACATCAGTCACCAAGGTGGGGATGGGTGGCCAAGAGGGGGAGACATACAGCAGCAGACATCAGTCACCAAGTGGGGATGGACAGGAGACAGCAGCAGACATCAGTCACCAAGGCTGTGGGGATGGATGGCCAAGAGGGAGACATACAGCAGCAGACATCAGTCACCAAGGCTGTGGGGATGGGTGGCCAAGAGGAGACATACAGCAGCAGACATCAGTCACCAAGGCTGTAAGGATGGGTGGCCAAGAGGGAGACATACAGCAGCAGACATCAGTCACCAAGGCTGTGGGGATGGGTGGCCAAGAGGGGAGACATACAGCAGCAGACATCAGTCACCAAGGCTGTGGGGATGGGTGGCCAAGAGGGAGACATACAGCAGCAGACATCAGTCACCAAGGCTGTGGGGATGGGTGGCCAAGAGGGGAGACACAGCAGCATACATCAGTCACCAAGGCTGTGGGGATGGGTGGCCAAGAGGGAGACATACAGCAGCAGACATCAGTCACCAAGGCTGTGGGGATGGATGGCCAAGAGGAGACATACAGCAGCAGACATCAGTCACCAAGGCTGTGGGGATGGGTGGCCAGAGGGGAGACATACAGCAGCAGACATCAGTCACCAAGGCTGTGGGGATGGGTGGCCAAGAGGGGAGACATACAGCAGCAGACATCAGTCACCAAGGCTGTGGGGATGGGTGGCCAAGAGGGGAGACATACAGCAGCAGACATCAGTCACCAAGGCTGTGGGGATGGGTGGCCAAGAGGGGAGACATACAGCAGCAGACATCAGTCACCAAGGCTGTGGGGATGGATGGCCAAGAGGGGGAGACATACAGCAGCAGACATCAGTCACCAAGGCTGTGGGGATGGATGGCCAAGAGGGGAGACATACAGCAGCAGACATCAGTCAGTCCAGGCTGTGGGGATGGGTGGCCAGAGTGGAGACATACAGCAGCAGACATCAGTCACCAAGGCTGTGGGGATGGGTGGCCAGAGGGGAGACATACAGCAGCAGACATCAGTCACCAAGGCTGTGGGATGGGTGGCCAAGAGGGGAGACATACAGCAGCAGACATCAGTCACCAAGGCTGTGGGGATGGATGGCCAAGAGGAGACATACAGCATACATCAGTACAAGGCTGTGTGGGGATGGGTGGCCAAGAGGAGACATACAGCAGCAGACATCAGTCACCAAGGCTGTGGGGATGGATGGCCAGAGGGAGACATACAGCAGCAGACATCAGTGCCAAGGCTGTGGGGATGGGTGGCCAAGAGGGAGACATACAGCAGCAGACATCAGTCACCAAGGCTGTGGGGATGGGTGGCCAAGAGGAGACATACAGCAGCAGACATCAGTCACCAAGGCTGTGGGGATGGGTGGCCAAGAGGGAGACATACAGCAGCAGACATCAGTCACCAAGGCTGTGGGGATGGTGGCCAAGAGGAGACATACAGCAGCAGACATCAGTCACCAAGGCTGTGGGGATGGATCGCAGCAGGTCACCAAGATGGGTGGCCAAGAGGGGGAGACATACAGCAGCAGACATCAGTCACCAAGGCTGTGGGGATGGGTGGCCAAGAGGGGAGACATACAGCAGCAGACATCAGTCACCAAGGCTGTGGGGATGGGTGGCCAAGAGGGGAGACATACAGCAGCAGACATCAGTCACCAAGGCTGTGGGGATGGGTGGCCAAGAGGGAGACATACAGCAGCAGACATCAGTCACCAAGGCTGTGGGGATGGGTGGCCAAGAGGGGAGACATACAGCAGCAGACATCAGTCACCAAGGCTGTGGGGATGGGTGGCCAAGAGGGAGACATACAGCAGCAGACATCAGTCACCAAGGCTGTGGGGATGGGTGGCCAAGAGGGGGAGACATACAGCAGCAGACATCAGTCACCAAGGCTGTGGGGATGGGTGGCCAAGAGGGGAGACATACAGCAGCAGACATCAGTCACCAAGGCTGTGGGGATGGGTGCAGACATCAGTCACCAAGGCTGTGGAGAGAGGGGAGACACAGCAGCAGACATCAGTCACCAAGGCTGTGGGGATGGGTGGCCAAGAGGGAGACATACAGCAGCAGACATCAGTCACCAAGGCTGTGGGGATGGGTGGCCAAGAGGGGAGACATACAGCAGCAGACATCAGTCACCAAGGCTGTGGGGATGGGTGGCCAAGAGGGAGACATACAGCAGCAGACATCAGTCACCAAGGCTGTGGGATGGGTGGCCAAGAGGGAGACATACAGCAGCAGACATCAGTCACCAAGGCTGTGGGGATGGATGGCCAAGAGGAGACATACAGCAGCAGACATCAGTCACCAAGGCTGTGGGGATGGGTAGCCAAGAGGGGAGACATACAGCAGCAGACATCAGTCACCAAGGCTGTGGGGATGGGTGGCCAAGAGGGAGACATACAGCAGCAGACATCAGTCACCAAGGCTGTGGGGATGGGTGGCCAAGAGGGAGACAGTCACCAGCAGCAGACATCAGTCACCAAGGCTGTGGGGATGGGTGGCCAAGAGGGGAGACATACAGCAGCAGACATCAGTCACCAAGGCTGTGTGGGGATGGGTGGCCAAGAGGGAGACATACAGCAGCAGACATCAGTCACCAAGGCTGTGGGGATGGGTGGCCAAGAGGGGAGACATACAGCAGCAGACATCAGTCACCAAGGCTGTGGGGATGGGTGGCCAAGAGGGAGACATACAGCAGCAGACATCAGTCACCAAGGCTGTGGGGATGGGTGGCCAAGAGGGAGACATACAGCAGCAGACATCAGTCACCAAGGCTGTGGGGATGGGTGGCCAAGAGGGAGACATACAGCAGCAGACATCAGTCACCAAGGCTGTGGGGATGGGTGGGAGAGGGGAGACATACAGCAGCAGACATCAGTCACCAAGGCTGTGGAGATGGGTGGCCAAGAGGGGAGACATACAGCAGCAGACATCAGTCACCAAGGCTGTGGGGATGGATGGCCAAGAGGGAGACATACAGCAGCAGACATCAGTCACCAAGGCTGTGGGGATGGGTGGCCAAGGGGAGACATACAGCAGCAGACATCAGTCACCAAGGCTGTGGGGATGGGTGGCCAAGAGGAGACATACAGCAGCAGACATCAGTCACCAAGGCTGTGGGATGGGTGGCCAAGAGGGGAGACATACAGCAGCAGACATCAGTCACCAAGGCTGTGGGGATGGGTGGCCAAGAGGAGACATACAGCAGCAGACATCAGTCACCAAGGCTGTGGGGATGGGTGGCCAAGAGGGGGAGACATACAGCAGCAGACATCAGTCACCAAGGCTGTGGGGATGGATGGCCAAGAGGAGACATACAGCAGCAGACATCAGTCACCAAGGCTGTGGGGATGGAGACATACAGCAGCATACATCAGTCACCAAGGCTGTGGGGAGAGCCAAGGGAGACATACAGCAGCAGACATCAGTCACCAAGGCTGTGGGGATGGGTGGCCAAGAGGGGAGACATCACAGCAGCAGACATCAGTCACCAAGGCTGTGGGGATGGGTGGCCAAGAGGGGAGACATACAGCAGCAGACATCAGTCACCAAGGCTGTGGGGATGGGTGGCCAAGAGGAGACATACAGCAGCAGACATCAGTCACCAAGGCTGTGGGGATGGGTGGCCAAGAGGAGACATACAGCAGCAGACATCAGTCACCAAGGCTGTGGGGATGGAGACATACAGCAGCAGCCAAGGGGGAGACATACAGCAGCAGACATCAGTCACCAAGGCTGTGGGGATGGGTGGCCAAGAGAGGGGCAGACATCAGAGGCTGTGGGGATGGATACAGCAGCAGACATCAGTCACCAAGGCTGTGGGGATGGATGGCCAAGAGGGGAGACATACAGCAGCAGACATCAGTCACCAAGGCTGTGGGGATGGGTGGCCAAGAGGGAGACATACAGCAGCAGACATCAGTCACCAAGGCTGTGGGGATGGGTGGCCAGAGGGGAGACATACAGCAGCAGACATCAGTCACCAAGGCTGTGGGGATGGGTGGCCAAGAGGGGAGACATACAGCAGCAGACATCAGTCACCAAGGCTGTGGGGATGGGTGGCCAAGAGGGAGACATACAGCAGCAGACATCAGTCACCAAGGCTGTGGGGATGGGTGGCCAAGAGGGGAGACATACAGCAGCAGACATCAGTCACCAAGGCTGTGGGGATGGGTGGCCAAGAGGGGAGACATACAGCAGCAGACATCAGTCACCAAGGCTGTGGGGATGGGTGGCCAAGAGGGAGACATACAGCAGCAGACATCAGTCACCAAGGCTGTGGGGATGGGTGGCCAGAGGGGAGACATACAGCAGCAGACATCAGTCACCAAGGCTGTGGGGATGGGTACAGCAGACATCAGTCACCAAGGCTGTGGGGAGGAGGGGAGACATACAGCAGCAGACATCAGTCACCAAGGCTGTGGGGATGGGTGGCCAAGAGGGGAGACATACAGCAGCAGACATCAGTCACCAAGGCTGTGGGATGGATGGCCAGAGGAGACATACAGCAGCAGACATCAGTCACCAAGGCTGTGGGGATGGGTGGCCAAGAGGAGACATACAGCAGCAGACATCAGTCACCAAGGCTGTGGGGATGGGTGGCCAAGAGGAGACATACAGCAGCAGACATCAGTCACCAAGGCTGTGGGGATGGGTGGCCAGAGGGAGACATACAGCAGCAGACATCAGTGCCACCAAGGCTGTGGGGATGGGTGGCCAAGAGGAGACATACAGCAGCAGACATCAGTCACCAAGGCTGTGGGGATGGATGGCCAAGAGGGAGACATACAGCAGCAGACATCAGTCACCAAGGCTGTGGGGATGGGTGGCCAGAGGGGAGACATACAGCAGCAGACATCAGTCACCAAGGCTGTGGGGATGGGTGGCCAAGAGGGAGACATACAGCAGCAGACATCAGTCACCAAGGCTGTGGGGATGGGTGGCCAAGAGGGGAGACATACAGCAGCAGACATCAGTCACCAAGGCTGTGAGGATGGGTGGCCAAGAGGGAGACATACAGCAGCAGACATCAGTCACCAAGGCTGTGGGGATGGGTGGCCAAGAGGAGACATACAGCAGCAGACATCAGTCACCAAGGCTGTGGGGATGGGTGGCCAAGAGGGGAGACATACAGCAGCAGACATCAGTCACCAAGGCTGTGGGGATGGATACAGCAGCAGCATCAGCAAGGCTGGGAGACATACAGCAGCAGACATCAGTCACCAAGGCTGTGGGGATGGAGGTGGCCAAGAGAGGCATACAGCAGCAGACATCAGTCACCAAGGCTGATGGATGACATACAGGGATGGGTGGCCAAGAAGGAGACATACAGCAGCAGACATCAGTCACCAAGGCTGTGGGGATGGGTGGCCAAGAGACATACAGGGACATCAGTCCTGCCAAGGCTGTGGGGATACATACAGCAGCAGACATCAGTCACCAAGGCTGTGAGGATGGGTGGCCAAGAGGGGAGACATACAGCAGCAGACATCAGTCACCAAGGCTGTGGGGATGGATGGCCAGAGGACATCAGACATACAGCAGCAGACATCAGTCACCAAGGCTGTGGGGATGGGTGGCCAAGAGGGGGAGACATACAGCAGCAGACATCAGTCACCAAGGCTGTGGGGATGGGTAGCCAGAAGGGGAGACATACAGCAGCAGACATCAGTCACCAAGGCTGTGGGGATGGGTGGCCAAGAGGGGAGACATACAGCAGCAGACATCAGTCACCAAGGCCAAGGACATCTCACCAAGGCTGTGGGGATGGGTGGCCAAGAGGAGACATACAGCAGCAGACATCAGTCACCAAGGCTGTGGGGATGGGTGGCCAAGAGGGGGAGACATACAGCAGCAGACATCAGTCACCAAGGCTGTGGGGATGGAGTGGCCAGAAGAGACATACAGCAGCAGACATCAGTCACCAAGGCTGTGAAGGGGATGGATGGTCACCAGGCTGTGGAGAGACCAAGAGGAGACATACAGCAGCAGACATCAGTCACCAAGGCTGTGGGGATGAGATGCAGCAGACATCAGTCAAGGCTGTGGGGAGCCAAGAGGGACATACAGCAGCAGACATCAGTCACCAAGGCTGTGGGGATGGATGGCCAAGAGGGGAGACATACAGCAGCAGACATCAGTCACCAAGGCTGTGGGGATGGGTGGCCAAGAGGGAGACATACAGCAGCAGACATCAGTCACCAGGCTGTGGGGATGGGTGGCCAAGAGGGAGACATACAGCAGCATACATCAGTCACCAAGGATGTGGGGATGGGTGGCCAAAGAAGGGAGACATACAGCAGCAGACATCAGTCACCAAGGCTGTGGGGATGGGTGGCCAAGAGGGGAGACATACAGCAGCAGACATCAGTCACCAAGGATGTGGGGATGGGTGGCCAAGAGGGGAGACATACAGCAGCAGACATCAGTCACCAAGGCTGTGGGGATGGGTGGCCAAGAGGGGAGACATACAGCAGCAGACATCAGTCACCAGGCTGTAAGAAGGAGACATGCAGATCACAAGGCCAGGGATGGGATGAAGGGAGACATACAGCAGCAGACATCAGTCACCAAGGCTGTGGGGATGGGTGGCCAGAGGGGAGACCTGCAGCAGCAGACATCAGTCACCAGGCTGTGGGGATGGGTGGCCAAGAGGGAGACATACAGCAGCAGACATCAGTCACCAAGGCTGTGGGGATGGGTGGCCAAGAGGGGAGACATACAGCAGCAGACAT